>NC_134551.1:30004877-30182766 GCF_025594145.1 Primulina tabacum
CGCGTTGTTTGAGTCGAGTCTATGATGACTAGTTGATTTACAGTTTTATATCATTCATGTTTGTTGATTTGCTACATGTTAATGATAATGTTATATGCTTTGTATATGCTTCTATATGATTGCATATTACATTGTTTATACTGGGATTTATTATCACCGGAGTTATCGGCTGTTGTCTTGTTTTGTATGTGTGCTTGACAACAGGTGGGGCTGGATCAGGGTCAAGAAGAGGATGAGAGAAGACAGTTAGCGTGGAGATCCGGACTTAGGAGTACATGTTATATCACCTGAGATGTAGTGAAGAAACAGTAGTTATTATGCTTTATGATTGTACAGAACTTGTACTTAGATCTGAATAGTGATCTTACAAATGAGATATGACTTATTTCATATGCTGCAAACTCTCGTATTTAAAAAAAAAATTAGACCCTATTTATTTTAATTAATTAATTATTCCCAGAAAGTGATTAAGAACTGAATTAAGTTCGGGTCCCCACAATGGCACCGATTGAACTGAAGGAATTGAAGGAACAGTTAGAAGATTTACTGGCCAAGGTTACATCAGACCGAATGTTTTTTCTTGGGGTTCTCTAGTATTGTTTGTCAGAAAGAAGGACGGTTCAATGAGACTCTGCATTGACTACCGGCAACTGAACAAGGCTACGGTAAAGAATAAATACCCTTTGCCTTGTATCGATGATTTATTTGATCAGTTGCAGGGTTGTTCTGTTTTTTCCAAGATCGATCTGAGATCTGGATATCATCATCTGAGAGTCAGAGATTCTGATATCTCGAAGACAGCTTTCCGAACATGGTATGGCCATTATGAGTTTATAGTCATGCCGTTTGGTTTAACCAATGCTCCAGCTGTATTTATGGGATTGATGAACCGTGTATTTCAGAGATATCTGGATGAATTCGTGATTATATTTATCGATGATATCCTGATTTATTCCAAGAATATGATTGATCATGCTGAGCATTTGAGAACTTTGTTGAGAATTTTGAGGGCTGTGAAATTGTATGTCAAACTGTCGAAATGTGAATTCTTGCAGAAACAAGTTGTATTTCTGGGTCATATTATATCTGGAAATGGTATTTTTGTTGATCCCAGCAAAGTTGAGACAGTGATCAGTTGGCCTAGACCGACATCAGTGCCAGAGATACGCTGTTTTATGGGTTAAGCAGGCTTACCGATGATTTATTAAATATTTTTCGAGTATTGCTAAACCTATTACTCAGTTGACTCAGAAGAATGCCCCTTTTTTTTATCAGAGGAGTGTGAATCCAGCTTCCTCGAATTGAAGAAAAGATTGACCAGTGCTCCGATGTTGACTATCCCGTCAGGTACTGGTGATTTTATTGTATATTGTGATGTTTCTCACAGAGGATTAGGTTGTGTTTTGATGTAGCGGGGACATGTGATTGCTTATGCCTCGAGACAACTAAAGCCACATGAGTCTCGCTACCCAATTCGTGATCTTGAATTTGCAGCCATCGTATTTGCACTGAAGATTTGGCAACACTATCTATACGGTGAGAAGTTTGAGATTTATTCTGATCACAAGAGTCTGAAATATATTTTCACAGTCAGAATTGAATATGAGGCAACGAAGATGGCTTAATTTACTGAAAGATTTTATTGTGAAATCAAATACTAACCGGGGAAATCTAATGCAGCAGCTGATGCACTGAGTCAAAAGGTATGTTCTTTATCCTTATTGACGATTGGTGTTTCGAATTTGATTGAAGACTGTGTTTGTCGGATTAGCATTTGAAACAGATTGAAGACCGTTGAGACTCTATGTCGAACCAGAGCCGATTTTGAGAATTAAAGAAGCTCAGTAAGTTGATCAGAATGTGTAGAATTCGATTTCGATGGTCAGAGCAGGGCATCGATAAGAATATCAGGTACGTGATGATGTACTGTATGTGAATAATCGTCTTGTTGTGTTAGATGTTTCAGATTTGAAACGACAGATATTGTCAGAAGCGCACAGTAGTCGATTCAGTATTCCTGGTGGCAGAAAGATGTATAATGATTTGAAAAGACAGTTTTGGTGGAAACAAATGAAAGCAGATATTGCAGAGTTTGTATCAAATGTCTACATTGCCAACAGGTGAAAGCAGAAAGAAAGAAACCAGGAGGTTTATTACACAGCTTGTCTATTCCTGAATGGAAATGGGATCACATTTCTATGGATTTTGTGACGAAGCTACCACGTTCCTCCCGAGGTTGTGATGCATTTTTGGTTGTGATTGACAAATTGACGAAATCAGCATGTTTTATTCCGTACAAAATGATGTACAGAATGACCAGATGGCAGAGATTTATATCAGAGAACTGATCAGATTGCATGGAGTGCCGAAGTCGATTGTATCCGACCGTGATCCTCAGTTTACTTCGCACTTTTGGCACAGTTTGCAGCAAGCTCTTGGTCAGAAGTTACATCTGAGTACCGCATATCATCCACATACTGACGGACAATCAGAGCGGACTATCCAGACATTGGAGGATATGCTGAGAACTGTAGTGCTAGATTTTGGCACTAGCTGGCAAGAATCCTTGCCACTTTGTGAGTTTTCGTACAACAACAGCTATCAGACGAGTATAGAGATGGCTCCATTTGAAGCGTTGTACGGCAAAAAGTGCAGATCCCTCTTTATTGGGATGATATCTCTGAGGTACCTGAGATTGGGCCTGATTGATTCGAGATATGACAGAAAAGTGAAGCTGATTCAGAAGAGAATGAGAACAGCTCAAGACATACAGGCCAAATATGCCAATGTTCGTCGTCGACCATTGGTATTTGAGGCAGGAGACAGAGTATTTCTGAAGATTTCTCCTTTCAGAGGTGTTGTCAGATTTGGCAAGAAAGGGAAGTTGTCTCCAAGATATATTGGTCCGTATGAGATTCTCGAGAAGATAGGAGATCTTGCCTATCGACTCGCCTTGCCGCCTTCTTTATCTGGAATACATGATGTCTTTCATGTATCTTTATTGCGGAAGTATATTCCTGATGCATATCATGTTATTGTGTCAGACGAGGCAGAACTTGATGAGACACTGAGCTATTTTGAAAAGCCGATTCAGATTTTGATCGTAAATAAAAGCAACTCAGAACAAAGACTATTCAACTTTTCAAAGTTCAGTGGAGCCGTATGGCATTGAAGAAGCTAACTGGGAGACTGAATCAGATATGAGACCGAAATTCCCATAATTAAACTCACTGATGTGAGTTTACTGTTTAGCTTCTGTCATACATTTCTTATTGTATTTGATTTACTATCAGATTTGATTGCCTGTGATTTCGGGGATGAAATCAGATCTTAAAGGGAGAGAAATGTAATGCTCGAGAATTTTGTTATTGTAATCTGAAATGATTTATTGATAATTGATATGATTATAGACGGAAAGGATCAGACCGGGGAAGACCGGAGAAGAAATTGTTATGTGCGAGGACTAAGCACTTGCACATATACGTGACCCAGCAGGGCGCATATGCGCGAGGTAGGCAGAGAACCTCGTGCATATGCGCGACCAAGACCCGCGCATATGCGCGAGTATGGCAGAGAACCTAGCACATATGCGCTGGAAGAGGACGCGCATATGCGCGAGCATGTACAAGGAAAAATGCCGACACCAGTAGGTCTCGCGCATATGCGTCAAGGAAGGTCGCGCATATGCGCGAGACATGCAGCTTGAACATGAAGCCACTTGCCCCTAGCCATGCATGATATATAATTTGTATTCATTCCTTCAGTTTGCAAGAGGAAAGAACGAGGAACCTCAGGGAAAAGCTTCAAGTCTTAAAATCATAAATTGTGATTTGCGGAAAATCCAACTGTCAGAATTTAAATCCAAATTCAGTACCGTGTTCCTATCGACAAAGATTTCAATAGGACGTAAGTTTTATTATGTTTTGATGTGATTTGAAAATCTGATATGGAAGAAATCGTGATATGACTGATATTATCTGTTTCTGAGATTGTGGTTATTGTATAATCGAAATAAGATCAAAGAACGGATACCGTATGAATTTCTTATCATTTTAAGAATTGATTTGATTGAGATTATACAGATTTGGTATCAGAGTGTGTTTATCAATCGATTATGAGTTGTTGAGATTGATATCTGTTGATATTGTATTGCTGGATATATTGATATTGTGCTGTTATGCCGTTGAAACAGAATTAGATTGAGTTTGATTATATCCAGTATTGATTGAGTTGTATATTGATATTGTACTCCTAAATATTGTCATTGCCAGATTGAGTATTGACAGATTCGAATTCGAGACGACTTCCTCAGAATGACAAGAGAAATGTATAAATCAATGTTGAACTGGGAAAATACGACTCGAGTTTGATTTGAATTGAGTTTCTTAAAACAACATACTTTACTTTATTGCATTGATTTTTGCAATTCATGAGATTGATATGCTTATTCTATTGATTTATAGCAAAGCTTGTATTGAGTCATGGAAGGATGTGCCGAGTCATTGGCGGAGATGCCAAGTCTTTGGCGGATGTGCCAAGACTCTAGACTTTTGGTGTATCGATGTTGCTTAGGAATAGATCGACTTCTATTGCGTAGATTGATACAAAATGCCAAAGTCTGAGTTAGACCGGGATCCCTAGATTAGATGAGTCGAGTCTGAGATTATGAGTCACGAGTTTATTTACAGCTTTATATCGATTTATGTCTTTAAGATTTTGATACATTATTGATATCTGTTTCATGCTTTTATATCTATTTATATGATTGCATGTATACATGGTTTATACTGGGAATATTCTCACCGGAGTTATCCGGCTCTTGTTGTGTTTGTATATGTGCATGACAACTGGTGGGACAGGATCAGGGTGACGAAGAGGATGAGAGATTCAAGATTAGCGTGGAGATCCGGACTTAGAAATAGAATTGGTTTCAGCACTGGATATAGTTGTTGAACCTTAGTTGAGATAAATGTATTTGGTTCAAGACTTATACTTTATGTATATCAGATTATCTTATGTTCCGCACTTATGTATTTTAAAGAAAAAAATTTAGACCCATATTAATTAATTGATCCTAATGATGATTAAGAAGACGAATTAGGTTCGGGTCCCCACATAAAAGATCCCAAGGAGCAGAATCATTGGATAGTGGCTCAGACTTATACGATCATCTGGTTCACTCTTTCCAGCCACCTACTACTCAGTCACAGCCAAGGCCAGGAAGCAGCCAGACTGTTAGCCAGCCTCCGAGACAGCAGGCCAGAGTGTTTGCATTGACTGAAGAATAGGCACAGGAAGCACCTGATGATGTTGTTGCAGGTAACTGTTCTCTTTATGTTTACTCTTCTTATGTATTGATTGATACCGGTGCATTCCATACTTTTATATCTGAGCAATTTGCATTGATACATGATTTGCCTCTTGAGTCATTATCTGCTGTAGTATCTGTCTCTTCACCTTTGGGGAGAGGTCATATATCAGTAAAGTCTGTTAAACGTTGTATACTGCAGTATGATGGGAATGAGATTGAGTTAGATTGTATTGTACTCGGTTGTCTGATTTTGACTGCATTATCGGTATTGATATGCTGACCAAGTACAGAGCTACCGTAGATTGTTTCCAGAAAATTGTGAGCTTCAGACCTGAGATGGATGATGAATGGAAATTTTACGGTAAGGGTTCTAGAGTTAGAATTCCTTTGATATCTGCGTTGTCTATGACTTGATTATTACAGGAAGGAGCAGAGGGATTCCTTGTGTATTCAGTGGATGTACTGAAATCGAGCCCGTCATTGGTAGATTTGCCAGTGTTATCTGAGTTTGCTGATGTCTTTCCAAATGAGATTCCGGGTTTGCCTCCAATCCGAGAAATAGACTTCAGTATTGAATTGATACTATGTACAATTCCTATTTCTAAAACTCCATACAGAATGGCACCGATTGAATTGAAAGATTTAAAACAGCTGTTAGAAGATTTACTGGCCAAGGGTTACATCAGTCCGAGTGTTTCTCCTTGGAGTCCTCAAGTATTGTTTGTTAGAAAGAAAGACGGTTCAATGAGATTCTGCATTGACTATCGGCAACTGAACAAGGTTACGATAAAGAATAAATATCCTTTGCCTCGTATTGATGATTTATTTGATCAATTGCAGGGTTCTTCTGTTTATTCCAAGATCGATCTGAGATCTGGATATCATCGGCTGAGAGTCAGAGATTCTGATATATCAATAACAGCTTTTAGAACCAGTTATGACCACTATGAGTTTATAGTCATGCCGTTTGGTTTAACAAATGCTCCAGCTGTATTTATGGGTTTGATGAACCGTATATTTCAGAAATATCTTGATTTTTTTTATTATCTTTATTGATGATATTCTGATTTATTCAAAGAATATGATTGATCATGCTGAGCATCTTAGAACTGTATTGAGAATTCTGATAAATGAGAAATTATATGCAAAGCTGTCTAAATGTGAGTTTTGGCTGAAGCAAGTGATATTTTTGGCGCACATTATATCTGGAGATGGTATTTCTATTGATCCTACCAAAGTTGAAGCTCTAATCAGTTGTCCTAGACCGACATCAATGCCAGAGATACGCAGTTTTATGGGTTTAGCAGGCTACTATAGTGGATTCATAAAGATTTTTCTAGTATTGCTAAGCCGATTACTCAGTTGACTCAGAAGAATTCTCCTTTTATCTGGTCAGAAGCGTGTGAATCCAGTTTTCTGGAATTGAAGAAGAGATTAACTAGTGCTCATGTGTTGACTATTCCGTCATGTACTGGTGATTTGTTGTTTTTTGTGATGCTTCTCACAGAGGAATAGATTGTGTTTTGATGCAGCGAGGACATGTTATTGCTTATGCTTCGAGGCAATTGAAACCGCATGGGACTCGATACCCGATTCATGATCTTGAATTGGCTGCTATGCATTGAAGATCTGGCAACACTACCTATATGGTGAAAATTTGAAATTTATTCGGATCATAAGAGTTTAAAATATGTCTTTTTAGAGTCAGAATTGAATATGAGGCAACGAAGTTGGCTTGATTTTTTGAAAGATTTTGATTGTGAAATCAAATATTATCCGGGGAAGTCAAATGCAGCAGCTGATGCACTAAGTCGAAAGGTATGTATTTATCCTTATCGATGATTGGTGTTTCGAATTTGATTGAATATTGCTGTATTTCTGGATTGGTATTTGAGACAGATTGTCAACCTCTGAGACTTTATGCTATTTAAGTTGAACCAGAGTTGATTTTAAGAATCAAAGAAGCACATAAAGTTGATCGGAATGTTCAGAACTCGATAGTGATGGTCAGATCTGGGCATCAATCAGAATATCAGGTTCGTGATGATGTATTGTATGGAAATAATCGACTTGTTGTGCCAGATGTTTCAGACTTGAAACAACAGATTTTGACAGAGGCGCATTGTAGTCGTTTGAGTATTCATCCTGGTGGCAGAAAAATGTACAATGATCTGAATAAACAGTTTTGGTTGAAACAGATGAAATCAGACATTGCAAAGTTTGTATCTAAATGTTTGAATTGCCAAGGGTGAAAGCAGAAAGGAAGTAACCAGGAGGTCTGTTGCATAGCTTATCGATTCCAGAATGGAAATGAGATCACATTTCCATGGATTTTGTTACGAAGCTACCACGATCCTCCCGAGGTTGTGATGCGATTTGGGTCGTTATTTACAGATTGACCAAATCAACGTGCTTTATTCCTTACAGAATGATATACAGACATGACAAGATGGCAGAGATTTATGTTAGAGAAGTGGTCAGATGCCTAAGTCTATCGTATCAGATCGTGATCCTCGATTTACTTCGCACTTTTGGCATAGTCTACAACAAGCCCTAGGTACGAAATTACATTTGAGTACTGCATATCATCCTCAAACAGACGGACAGTCAGAGCGGACTATCCAGACATTGAAAGATATGTTTAGAGCTATAGTGCTAGATTTTGACACTAGTTGGAAAAATTCTTTGCTCTTTGTGAATTTTCGTACTACAACAGCTATCAGACAAGTATGGAGTTGGCTCCGTTTGAAGCGTTGTATGGCAAGAAGTGTAGATCCCCTCTCTATTGGGATGAAATATCTGAGGTACCTGAATTTAGACCTGATATGATTCGAGATATGACTAAGAAAGTGAAGCTGATTCAGCAGAGAATGAAGACAGGTCAAGACAGACAGGCCAAATATTCAGATATTCGACGTCGACCGTTAGAATATGAGCAAGGAGACAGAGTATTTTTGAAGATTTCTCCTTTCAGAGGCATTGGCAGATTTGGCAAGAAAGGGAAATTATCTCCTCGCTATATTGGGCCGTATGTGATTCTGGAGAAGATAGGTACTCGTGCCTATCGACTCGCTATTCCTACTTTTCAATCTGGTATACATGATGTTTTTCATGTGTCTATGTTGCGGAAGTATCTTCCTGATGCTTCTCATGTTCTTCAGCCAGACGAGACAGAACTGGATGAAACTCTGAGTTATTTTGAGAAACCGATCCAGATTCTAGATCGTAAAGAAAAGCAACTCAGAACGAAGACTATTCCGCTTGTGAAAGTTCAATGGATTGTCATGGCATTGAAGAAGCTATCTAGGAAACTGAATTAGACATGAGACAGAAATTTCAGAGTTATTTCATTGATGTGAGTTTCTTATTTAGCTTCTATTACATCTGCTTATCTTAAATGCTTTGATTGCTGTGATTTCGGGGACGAAATCGTGTCTCAGAGGGGGAGAATTGTAATGCCCGAGATTTTATTCTGCTAATTCGAGATTATTAATTGATAAATTGATGTGATTATAGAAGGACCACTCCGAGACAAGAATTGGTAAAGCATTAGAATTGGTGAGTTATTCCAGCAGACTCCGCGCACATGCGCGGCAGGGAGGCGCGCATATGCGCGAGTAGCAAATGCCGAGGCAGAAGACCTCGAGCATATGCGTGAGACTAGGCGCGCATATGCGCAAGCATGTGAAATGAAGGAGTGCCGAGACAGTAGGTCTCGTGCATATGCGCGAGAAGGGGCGCGCATATGCGCAAGCAAGATGTTTGTACATGCGCGAGACAGTAGGTCTCGTGCATATGCACCGACATGGGACGCATATGCGCGAGATGGTGAATTCCTTTTGTGCGGAGACAGAGAGTCTCGCGCATATGCGCCGGTGATGGTCGCGCATATGCGCGAGACGTGCAGTATGTAGATTGAGCCACATGTATTTGCCATGCAATTAAATATGTATTCCTTCAGAATTAGACTTTCAGCAGCTAAAAATCGATGGTATCCATAGAAATCTTTCAAGTTTTTCCTTTGAATCATAGATTTGTGATTTGCGCAAGATCCGGCCGTTAGAATTTCAAACCGTATTTGGTACTGTGTTTCTCTCGTCAAAGACCTTGAAAGGATGTAAGTTTTACTACTTTCTTTATGGTTTGAAATATATTGTTGGGGGAATCATAATTTGATCTATATCTTGTGTTCTTGAATTTGTGGTAATCGTATAAATGAAACCGGATTGAAGAACGGATACCTTATGAAATTGTTATCATTTTCCAGATTCGATTTGATTGAGAATATACAGATTTGGTATTGGAATTGTGTTTTTCGATTGATTATGAGTTGTGATTGGTGTCTATTGATATTGAGTTGCCGGATATATCGAGATTGCGCCGTTATGCCGTCGACATTGAACTAGATTGAGTAATTACTCAAGTCTTGCTTTGAATAGAATGGTGATATTGTATATTTCGAATGTCTGCCAGATTGAGTGTTGACAGCTTCGAATTCAAGACTTCAACTTCGTCAGATTGACAAAAGAAATGTATAAATCAATGTTAAACCGGGAAGATACGACTCGAGTCAGAGATAGCTTGAGTTTCCCAAAACCACATACTTTATTGTAATGCTTTGATATATTTGCAATTCTTGAGATTGATATGCTTAGTCTATTGAGTTATAGCAAAGCATGCATAGAGTCTTTGGCAAATGTGCCATGTCTTTGGCAAAGGTGCCAAGTCACTCGACATTTGGTTTATATCGATGTGCTTAGGAGTAGATCGACTCCTATTGTAGAGATTCGATATAGAAGGCCAAAGTCTTGGAATAAGAACGTACAACCATCTAGCTGGGAAGAGTAGGTGGGAGACTGTTGCGTTCTTATTCGAACCGAGATCCCTAGATAAAAGTCGAGTCAAAGATTAAGAGTTTAAGAGTTTGATTTACAGTTTTATATTTTTTATGCTTCGTTGATTATGATACATATTGTTTTACAAATGTTATATGATTTTATATATTGTATGAAATGCATGTATACATTGTTTATATTGGGAATATATTTCTCACCGGAGTTATCCGACTGTTGTGTGTGTTTGTATGTGTGCATGACAACAGGTGGGACTGGATCAGGGTCGAGAAGAGGATGATCGATCGAGATTAGAATGGAGATCCGGGCCTAGATGTAGAACTGGTTTCAACACTTGATATGTATTGAATGAACACTAGTATGTTATGATTGTATTTTGTACAATACTTGTACTTTTGGATCTTGTTGTAGACATTAAACTTGATCTTGTATTTGAATGAGATGAGACCTAACTTACTATAGACTGTGCACACTTGTTTATAAGGTGTTCAAAATTTAAAGAAAAATAAAAAATTTGCGACCCAATTTATTTAATTGATCCATTTAATCATAATGATGATTGAAAAGAATGAGTTAGCGTACGGGTCCCAACACACAATCTTTTCTCAACTGTCTCCGATATCAAGTCAACATAGTTGTTGCACATACTGAAAATCGATTCTATGAAGGAGAATACAATGAAGAAACTCCAGTAGGTTACAAAAGATATTACTTCACTATTTCTCCTTCTAGATCTGCTGAAAAAGGACAGAATGATAGTTCCAGCTATCTTTGAAACTCAAGACATTCTTGTTCAACGAATTGACTTTGTACAAACAAGTATGGCAAAGAGCATGGATTTGATGCATGAACAGATGTTGAATGCCAATCACAAGTCAGCTCTAAAGTCTGTATTCTTTCAGCTCGTGTTGGTGTTGACAAAAAATGGGAAGAGGAGCAGTAGCAGCAAATAAAGAAAATTCCAAGTCAACCAACTGATGAAGAACATGCTGACAAAAGAACAAAGAAATAAAGAGTAAAGATCGGTTAGAAGACAGTCTTTATTCTTTTTATCTATGATTTGTATGAATCTATATAGTAGAAGAGCATTTTTCACAGAGATCTGTTAGAAGACAATTCTTTCATAATTTCGTTCTTTGTACGAATCTGTACAGTAAAAGATTATTTACAATGAAACATTATTTTATCTACAAAAGTTCAGTTCATATCAGTTCTTGAATTCTACGTTTTGTCAAACACCAAAAAATGAGAAATTGTTAGAATCATAATTTCAGAGTTTGAAAAATTAAGTGATTGAAGATTGCAGAACTAATCAGTTTAACTGTGTCTACTCAAACTAAAGTTGCCCGAACTGAATTAATGTGTTAAATTATCAAAGCAAACCAAACTGATCAAAGCCAACTGAACTATCAGTTATGAGAGCTCAGTTATACTCAGCACACCTAATCGGCTACATACTCAACTGATAATCAGTTGAACACGACATCAGTGAAACATATCGAACAATCCACAATTTGTACATAGCATACTGTAACCTATAGTGGGAGATCTGCATATCCGAAGACTACAATGTACTATTCTCAGAATAATTTTGACACAATCAGAAATAACAAATCAACAGATATAAATCATTCAAATGCATTCAATATTACCGTTGGAAGCAAACCCTATAAATATCCGAGGAGTTCAGTTGAGGAAAAGACTTTGCGCACATTCATTATGAGTAAATTTTTGAGTTAAAGCTTTCAAGGATTAGTAACGAAAAAATGCCACTTATCAGATACATTCATAGCTTTCAGGCTTTCGAGCAAAAGTACTAGCACATCTCTTATTGTATTAAATCTATTGAGATCAATTGTGCTAAGAAAAGAATATCAGTAGTTACTAATAAAGTTGTAAAGATACTATGAGTTACAGTTTGACAGTGTTTAAGACCAAACTGAAGTGAGTTATTACAGTTTCTGTAATTAATCAAAGTCTTTTAGTAAAAATATTCTTGTGATAGAAGGGATGATTTAGGAGCATTTGAAGTCTCCGAACATCCTAAAATCTCCGTGTTCTGTTTTAATTATTTTGAGTATTCAATCTGTCAGTCAGTTTATTTCCGCTCTACATTAGTTAACTGATTGACATCGACAACAAGATTTTTGAATTCAATTTATCACTAAACTATTCACCTCATCGAAAAAAATTTGAAAAACTTGAAGTGTTTATTCAACCCCCTCTAAATACTTTCACTCGTATATTCAAATCTAACAATTGTTGTTGTAGAGAGGAACAAAAATCAGCGAGGCACGACCACAGTTAACATTTCACAATTTAAATTTTGACTTTAAAGAGTGCTTATCTGAAAGCAAATCCAGCTGCTGAGTTTTGTACATATTTCATTGCCATTTTGAGAAAAGTCCGGAAAGTTACCCATTTTCAAAGAAAGACAAGATCAATATTGGTTAACGAAGATGTAGTTCTCAATAACTAGTACACAAATCACATTCATCATTATAAAGTTTAATTTAATTAATTAATGATTTAAATGGTGCATGATAAATTTTTAAATTATCTTAAATTTTAACATGTTTATGTTTATTCAATTTAAAATGTTTTCTTAAGTTTTAGCTTTTGAGGCCAATATTCGATTTCAGACCGAGAAAAGAGACCGGAGACGATTAAAGTGCTAAAATTGAATGTTATATTTTATTTTAAGCCAAGAAAACTATTGTAACGTACCGTACATTTAAACTACTTAATTTGTGGAAAAATAAAAAATTTATTAAATAAATAATAATCTTTTAAAAATGCAATATAAATAGAATGATTGATTAAATATTCGAAATGTAAAGAGCTTACAACAAGTACTTATTTAAAATAACATAAAGTAGTTTTGTTAAAAATCAGAGTACATGAAATAACATGCTTAAAACTTCTTGAAAACATAGGCGGTCCTCGGGTTTAGTCTCCGCGCAAATCGAGCCAACTCACTGGTCCCCACATCTCGCTTCCTATACTCGTCCTCACCTGCATCGATCAAGTCTAGTGAGTCTAAAAACTTAACATGTATAAACTGAGAATAACAAGTAATACATAATAAAACCACATGCATTTTAAAATAGAGCGTACATACTTAAACTTGAACGAACATACATAATCATTGATGTGCCATCATAACGTAAAAAATTTCATACACACTTGCAACCTACATGCTTAAACATGCATTAAAATCATTTTGTGCAAAAATATGTTTCAAACAAGTGACCCGTAACATAATGCGCCGGACTAATCATAGTACTGGGCTTCCAGGGATGTCCACTACCACATACATAAGATCCCCGGTCATACTTTACCAGGTGGATTGGTCCCTGGTAATACTTTACCGCTTTCTAATCCTGATCAAAACCCGGTCATACTTTACCGGGGTGGAAAGGTCCCCGGACACGTTCTCCGGCTTCCAAACCGTTCATAATTGGTCCAAAACAATTAAAATACCTCAAAAACATAAAATATTTTTTTTCACGTCGAACATACTATTACATTATGCATGCCTGCCCAAGAAATTATTTTTTTTCTCCAGAATGCTTGGCGCTCGGCCGGTAAAATCTCACGCCCGAGCGCCGTCCTTCGCGAAATTTTTTGAAAACCAACACAGTTTGAGCAGTCACAGACAATGATCTTAACTCACTCGTTTCTTGTCCAAAAATTACGAATTTTCTGTCATATCGAAGGTATCAAAAAATAATACGTTTTATACATTCCAAGTTTTTCCAGAAAATCAACTGAAAATTCACAGTAATCAAAATGACAGCAAAATATGTTTTTGAGATATAAAAATCGTTTCAAAATCAATCCAACCATTTTTTATCTAACTTTGCATAACATACATAGATTTTTGTACACAATAAACATCAAAATATATACTATGACAAGATCAATGCAAAAACGAAAGAATATACATGTCGTTGATGATTAAAACTCACAACACGACGATACCGAGCGAAGAGAATGCGAGGACCGATCCGGGACGAATTGTGGCACGATTTCTTGAAGAAAAATGGACGTGAATTTGCTGGAAAATCGAAGAGGAAGGGGCCGGCTGCTGCTTACTCTTAGAACCCTAAGTTTTACTCTAAAAAAAACTGAAATGAAAGACACGAAATGTGTGTGCAGAAGTGTGTGCGCGGAAGTGTGTTAGCATGTGAGTTAATAGGGAAAGTCGCTTAATTAATTAATTAATCATGTTAATTAAAATGTTAAACCAATTAACAAGGTAATAAAATTCTAATCGAATATTAATTTTACTAAATCCCCTAATTTAAATAAAATACACAAGAAACAAATCTTTACAAGTTTAAACATCTTAAAATCATCTAATAAATTAAATTAGACTTTAAAGGTGCTAAAAACTTCATAAATAATTTAAAATACTAAATTCATGACTTGAAATAAAATACCATGTTTTACAAATCGCCTAAATCAACACCGGTCTCTTTTCCCCGATCCCGCATCGAATAATCGGTTGAAACATACAACTCATAAATAATGCAAATAATAAATCATACATACCTAAAATAAGGTTAATATTAAATAATTAATTTAAAATTTAAATAAATCCATGGGTTTTACGTGTACTGATTTTGGGCTCTACAACTATTTAATCAAACGATTTACGTATTTTAAAGTCTAATTTAATTTATTAGGTGAATTATAAAATTCTAAAAGTAAAAATGTTAATTTTGAAAATTAAGGATTTAATCCTTTAATTTGGGGTAAAATATTTTATACTTTTTTTATGTCATAATTAATTTATTTAATTAGTATTTAAGTTAGATTAGGATTTTAACTATTTTATTTAACAATTAAAAAAAAAGATAATAGGAGATATTAATATTTTAAATTAGGGATTAAATTTTTGCAAATTTGACTTTTAATCCTTTTAAATTAAAGGCTGAGATTTTTCTTATCTAGTGCTTGTTTAAATTATTGATTAAATTTTTAATCTACCTAAAACACCTAATCATTGTTTCATTTAAATACTAGAAGAATCCTACCATACCTTAGCATAAAACCCACGCACACACAATTCCACACACAAAAAAAGCCATAAGTTTTTGGTGCTAAAAGCGACTAGGATTTTTGCTCTTTCTTGGTTATATCATCACCGATCACTCACCCACACATATCATGGTAGATTCACGCAATTTTTACGCAAGAAAAAAACCGAAACGTCGCTCCAATCGCTCACCGTTTTTCCCGCAACGATATTCAATGGTTCAAGCGTTTAAAAACACAAATGCATGTCTTAATCATTTTCTACGCATCGATCTGGTTATATTATGTATTTTAATAAAATAACACATGAAATAAACGCCCTTGACTGATTTCATAAAATAACAGCGGAAATTGAAATAATTTACTTAGAGGAAGAAGGATTTAAATTTTCTTGACATAAACATTTTTAAAATCAAAAGTATATACATGATCGATCAAGAGTTGCATCAAAATACAAAATATCATTTTTGATCATGTCGAAAGCTAACAAAATATCTTCTTCCTTCCATCTTTGTATGCATATGACCTCGGCTCCAATCAACGTCCTGGCTCGTCACACTTATCTGCATCACATGAATAACTGAAATGAGTATAAAACTCAGCAAGTGAAACTCTTACATAACAATTTGTACATATCATACTCTGTAAAACATGAGGAAATCATTAAATACCATCTAACTCTTTAAACATGAATAATATAGTAGAACATGAACATAACGATGGTATTTCTCTTTTCTCTGGTAGATTGATATTTCAATAGTATCTCTGTCTCTGTACCTATATCCCATCGATGTAATCGATTACTCTGTTGGGATATAAGCCTATGGTCATTGATCAACTAATTGCATGGAATCTCTGACTATCTCTTTATCAATCCAATAAATCATTTGAATTCTTTTTGCATTAAATCAAACACTTTGAAGACTCTCTCTTTTGCATTCCCTTTTGACATAATTGAGACATACAAATGCCTCTAATATACAACAAAGTGTATCAATACATAACATGAATCAAGTGGAAGGGAATAGCATGTTAAAACCATTGAAATACAATACATATACTTCATGTGAGCACAAGAAATGAATTCCACTTACAACCAATGGAAACCTTGATTCTATCTCTTGGTACAATTCCTACAACAATAAACCATGTATTGAATCATCAACAACTTAATAATCCCAAACCCATACCATAAAACCCATAAAACCAACACAATCAATAATCCCATAATTTCTCCCAACACCATAAACCAAGAAATAACTAAAGCCACAAGATTACCTTAGCTCCTTGAACCTAAAATGATCTTGCTCTCCCTTCAATACTCCAACTAGATGCTTGAATCAAAGGAATCAAGAAGGAAATAAGAACCCTAGCTCTACCTTGAGCTGAAAAATCGAGAAGTGTAAGGAAAGAAGAGGGAAATGAACCAAACCCTTCTATTATATCACTTAAATCTTGAAAACACGACTTCATTGTTCACCAACCGCGGGTGCGCTAGCCCTTGGACCGCGGGTGCGCTACACATACTGTACCACATCCAAAAATCCGAAGAAAACGACCGCAGGTGCGCTGCTCAATGGACCGCGGGTGCGCTGGAGGTTCTGCCCAAACACGCGGGTGCACAGCATAATGGACCGTGGGTGCACTCTCCTCTGTAGCCAACAATATACTCTTTGCAACTAAAATCGAATCGCAACGTCGCTTCTCCTCATAATTCGGCAACACTCTCAACATGAAAGTTGCACCACTATGTCTTATCTAACCACTCCGATAGACCTCATACCAATTGGCTCAACATACGAATAATCATGAATTTAATCGTAACGACGCTACACTATGACTACACACCATCTATAATCAACTACTATAAATCATAAATCCAAATTCTTAACATCTAAACTATACTTAAACTTAACCGAATAGTCCATCAACATAAGAAATCTTAAACCGTACCGTTCACCAAGCTTGTATATTACAATCTACCTCCTTAAAGAAATTTCATCCCCGAAATTGACGTTACTACGCAAATAACTCAGGATACTTTCCTTTCATCTCATCCTTTGGTTCCCACGTGGCTTCTTCAATCAATTGATTCCTCCAAAGGACTTTAACAATGCCAATCTCTTTGTTCTAAATACTTTAACTTTGCAATTCAGAATCTGGACTGGAATCTCTTGGTACGTCAAATTCGCTTCAAATCTAATGGCTCGTGACGAAGAACATGGGAAGGATTCGCAATATACTTCCTGAGCATGGAGAAATGAAAAACATTATGAACTCTATCAAGATCTGGTGGTAGGGCTAATCTTTAAGCTCGATCACCAACTCTATCCAAAATCTCAAATGGGCCAATAAACCTTGGACTCAACTTTCCCTTTTTACCAAACCTCATCACACCTTTAAGAGGTGCAATATTTAAGAACACGTGATCACCAACCTCAAACTGCAACGGCCTCCGCCGTACATCAGCATAATTCTGTCTTGACTGTGCTGTCTTCATCCTCTCTCGAATAACAGCAACAACATCAGCTGTCTGTTGGACCAACTCTGGACCCAACATCTTTCTCTCACCAATCTCGTCCCAATATAAGGGGGATCAACATTTTCTGCCATAAAGTGCTTCATACGGTGCCATGCCAATCATCGCCTGGTAACTGTTATTGTACGTGAACTCAACCAGAGGCAATTTGGAATCCCAACTACCAAGGTAGTCGATAGTACAAGCTCTGAGCATATTCTCTAAAATCTGAATAACTCTCTCTGATTGACGTCGCTCTAGGGATGATATGCTGTACTGAATGCTAACCGTGTACCCAAGGCTCTGTGTAAACTCTTCCAAAGCTCTGAAGTAAATCTAGGGTCACGATCAGACACGATCGATACAGAAACACCATGAAGTCTAACAATCTCTGCTATGTACTCTTCGGCATACTGTTCGTGGAATACGTTGTCTTGACTGGATAAAATGCACTGACTTGGTCAATCGATCGATAACCCAAATAGAGTTATAGCCTTTCTGCGTTCTAGGAAGAATCACGAAGTCCATCGTAATGTGCTCCCATTTCCATTGAGGAATCGGCAATGAATGCAATGTCCCAGCAGGTTTCTGGTGTTCGATTTTCACCTGCTGACAAGTTAAACGCTGAGAAATAAACATGGCAATATCCTTCTTCATACCTGGCCACCAATAGAGTCTTCGAAGATCCTGATACATCTTGGTATTACCTGGATGTATCGAGTATGGCGCGGTATGTGCCTCTGTCAAGATGTCTCGCCAAATATCATCACCAGTAGGAATACATATACGGCCTCTGAATGTCATCAAACCATCTTTATTCATCCCAAACTCTGAATTACCTCTCTTTTTGCTCTAACTCTCATCTCGGTCAACTGTACATCATTGGCCTGCTCTCTACGGATTATGTCCGTCAATGTAGCCGGAATTATCAACGCTGAAAAGCGAGCAATGGTTCCCGATATTACCAAAGTTATCTCTTCTCGTTGCAAATCTAACAACAACGGTTTCTGGATCATAGAACTCAAAGATGAACTCGACTTTCGGCTCATGCATCCGCTACAACATTCGCTTTCCCGGGGTGGTAACTAATCGTCACATCATAGTCTTTCACAAGCTCTAACCACCGTCTCTGTCGCATATTGAGTTTCTGAGAAAACAAATACCTTAAACTCTTGTGGTCCGTGAAAATTTCACACTTTTCGCCATATAATATGTCTCAGATTTTCAAGACGAATACCACAGCTGCTAGTTCCAGATCATGCGTAGGATAATTTTTCTCGTAATCTTTCAACTGACGAGAAGCATAAGCTATAACCTTTCCACGTTGCATCAGCACTGCACCGAGGCCCTTCTTCGACGCATCGGTATAAACAACAAAGTCTTCTGTACCACTAGGCAATGCAAGTACCAGAGCTGTCGTCAACCTATTTTTCAACTCTTGGAATCCACTTTGGCATTCATTGGACCACACAAACTTTACAGTCTTCCTCATCAGATTGGTTAACGGCAGGGCAATTTTGGAAAAGTCTGAAATAAAACGACGATAATAACCCTCCAAACCAGGAAAACTGCGTACCTCTGATACAGTGGTAGGGATAGGCCACTTCTCTATCGCCTCTATTTTTGCTGGATCAACAGCTAAACCATCCTTCGAGACAACATGGCCTAAGAAAGAAATCTGCTCCAACCAGAACTCACATTTCTTCAACTTAGCATACAGCTTTTTCTCTCTCAACAACTGAAGAATGACTCTGAGGTGCTCTGCGTGAAGCTCTCTGGTCTTGGAATAAATCAATATATCATCGATGAAAACAATGACAAAGCTATCCAAATACGGTTTGAACACCCGGTTCATAAGATCCATGAAGACCGAATGACATAACAAGAAATTCGTAATGACCATACCGTGTCCGGAACGCCGTCTTAGGATATCAGACTCCCTAACTTTCAACTGGTAATAGCCAGATCGCAATCAATCTTCGAAAACACTGTAGCTCCTGCAGCTGATCAAAAAGGTCGTCTATTCGTGGCAACAGATATTTATTCTTAATCGTCACTTTGTTGATTTCCCTGTAATCAATGCACAGCCGCAAAGACCGTCTTTCTTCTTGACGAAAAGAACCGGAGCTCCCCAAGGTGAAGAACTCGACCGTATAAAACCTTTATCTAATAGATCCTGTAACGCGTCTTCAATTCTTTCATCTCTGTCAAGGCCATTCTATACGGAGCCTTAGAAATAGGAATCGTCCCCGGAACTCGATCAATCACAAACTCTACATCTCTGTCCGGTGGTAAACCCGGCATCATCCTCAAATACATCAGGGAACTCTCTTACCACATTAATATCATCAATATTCAACTTCACAATTCTATCCATATCCACAATCAAAGCCAAAAAACCATCACAACCTCTACACAACAACTTCTTAGCCTCAAGACATGAAATAAAAGGAAGGACCAGCGAAGTACCTGCACTGGCGAGCATACCTTCCTTATTTCCATATCTGCAAATTTCACAGTCTTGGCAACGCAATCAATCACTGCACGGTAAGTTGATAGCCAATCCATGCCAAGTATAATATCAAACACAACCATCGGAATAACAATAAATCGGCAAAAACCACTAGCTCATCAACTTGAACAGAACACGCATACATAATAGACGTCGGGCATAACACATCTCCTAAATGCAATACAACATTAAACTGGAGAGGAAGAACAGAAGGAACTAGACCCAAAGATCTCAAAAATAGTTCAGACATAAAAGAATGAGTAGCACCTGTATCAATCAATGTCGTAGCTACTCGCCTGAAATTAAGATAGTGCTAGAGATAACAGAAGAATCAGGATTTCTACCTTCCTTCGTCATGGTGAAGATGCGACCCTGCACCTTCTCTTTACTCGATCCTCTCGGACAATCCTTGGCGATATGGCCTGCATTACCACATCGGTAGCACGTATGAGTACCAAAACTGCACTCACCCCTATGATGCCTACTGCACTTGGGACACAATGGCTTCTCTGAATCGAATGAGACTGTCGGTGCTTTAGAACTCGGCTCTATCTTGCCTTTCCCCTAGAAACTGCCTTTCCCTCTTTGGCTCGAACCTAGACCTCTTTGAGCAATAATGCTGCCTCGCCTGTCTCTCTCTAGCAATATCTTTCTCATCGTGCTCGGCTAAGAATGCTTTAGCCACAATCTCTTTAAATGTCACCGCCTTAGACATATTAATGTCCCTCCTGATCTCTGCTCGAAGTCCTCTAATGAAATGAGCACCCTTGTCTTTGTCATTCGAGGCAATATAGGGGCAAACAGACAGCCCTCCTCAAACTTCAAAATGTACTCAACATTCATACCTCCCTGACGAAGTTCTAAAAACTCAGTCACCTTTCGAGCTCGAAGTGCATCCGGAAAATACTTGTCGTAAAAAAGATACGTGAAATCTTGCCACTTCAATGCCGGAACATCAACACTTACCTTAGAGGCATTCCACCAAATACGTGCAGCTTTGAATAACATGAATACTGCAAACAACTTGTCCTTGTCTTCATACTTGAGATGATCAAATATCGCCTCAAGTGCTTTAATCCACTCTACAGCCACCAATGGATTAGTGCTTCCTGCAAACTCAGGCGGATCCATCTCTTAAAAGCAGTAAAGATCCCATCAGTCCCAACTGCTTGAACCACTTGGCCTCTCCCTTGGCCTCAACCTTGACCTGAACCTTGCAAACGGAGAAATTGCTGAATCTGTTCACTGTGAACCTTGGCTTGCTCTTTCAGTAATTTGCCGAACTCGTCGACAACTCTCGATGAGGAACTATCCTCACCCTCTGAAGCCTTTCTCTTAGGAGGCATTAAAATCCTACAATGTGCTCACATAATACATATCAACCAATAACAATAAATAGATGTAGAAGAAGACATACCCGGACTGGTGAAAGTAGACGAAGTCATATGCATTGGTCCGAAGAATGTTGCTCTTATACCACTAAATGTAACGCCCTTGACTGATTTCATAAAATAACAGCAAAAATTGAAATAATTTACTTAGAGGAAAGAAGGATTTAAAATTTTGTTGACATAAACATTTTTAAAATCAAAAGTATATACATGATCAATCAAGAGTTGTATCAAAATACAAAATATCATTTTTGATCATGTCAAAAGCTATCAAAATATCTTCTTCCTTCCATCTTTGTATGCATATGACCTCGGCTCCAATCAACATCCTGGCTCGTCACTCTTATCTGCATCACATGAATAACTGAAATGAATATAAAACTCAGCATAACAATTGTACATATCATACTGTAAAACATGACTTTGAAATAATTAAATACCATCCAACTCTTTAAACATGAATAATATAGTAGAACATGAACATAACGATGGTATTTCTCTTTTCTCTGGTAGATTGATATTTCAATAGTATCTCTGTCTCTGTACCTATATCCCATCGATGTAAATCGATTACTATGTTGGGATATAAGTCATTGATCAACTAATTGCATGCAATCTCTAACTGTCTCTTATCAATCCAATAAATCTTTTGAATTCTCTCTTTGGCATTAAATCAAACACTTTGAAGACTCTTTCTCTTTTGCATTCCCTTTTGACATAATTGAGACATAAAAATGTCTCTAATATACAACAAAGTGTATCAATACATAACATGAATCAAGTGAAAGAGAATAGCATGTTAAAACCATTGAAATACAATACATACTTCATGTGAGCACAAGAAATGAATTCCACTTACAACCAATGGAAACCTTGAATTCTAATCTCTTGGTACAATTCCTACAACAATAAACCATGTATTGAATCATCAACACTTATAATCAACAAACCCATATCATAAAACCCATAAAACCAAACACATCAATAATCCCATAATTTCCCCCAACACCATAAACCAAAAATAACTAAAGCCAAAAGATTACCTAGCTCCTTGAACCCAAATGATCTTGCTCTCCCTTCAATACTCCAACTTTCTTCAATACTTCAACTAGATGCTTGAATCAAGGAATCAAAGAAGGAAATAAGAACCCTAGCTCTCCCTTGATCTGAAAAATCCGAGAAGTTGTAACGGAAAAGATGGAGGGAAATTACCAAACCTTTCTAATATATAACTGAAATCACGGAACACGACTTCACTATTCACCGACCGCCGGGTGCGCTAGCCCTTGGACCGCAGGTGCGCTACACATACTGTACCACATCCAAAAAATCAAATAAAACGACCGCAGGTGCACTGCTCAATGGACCGTGGTGCGCTGGAGGTTCTGCCCAAACACCGCGGGTGCACTGCATAATGGACCGCGGGTGCACTCTCCTCTGCAGCCAACATATACTCTTTGCATCTAAAATCGAATCGCAACGTCACTTCTCCTCATAATTCGGCAACACTCTCAACATGAAAGTTGCACCACAATGTCTTATCTAACCACTCCGATAGACCTCATACCAATTGGCTCAACATACGAATATTCATGAATTTAATCGTAACGACGCTACATATGACTACACACCATCTATAATCAACAATACTATAAATCATAAATCCAAATTCTTAACATCTAAACTATATTTAAACTTAACCGAATAGTTCATCAACATAAGAAATCTTAAACGTACCGTTCACCAATCTTGGATATTACATGAAAACTTGTTGATTTATTGGTTTCAAGGATAGATTTTGTAACGTACCTAAAATTTGAAGGTACACGTGAACCACATGTATGCAAGTTATCGAATTTCTTATGTATTTAATTAAATTATTTAATGCATTAAAATGCATGAATATGTGTTTTAATTCGTTGTTTATTAAAGTTCATGCATAATGGATTTGAAGTTGAATTTCCGCGCTCGAACGAGGACGAGACTGAGGATAATCAGGAAAAAATAATTTTTTTAATAATAATTTTAATTATTTAATATGCCTTGTTTTTAAGTATGATGTTAAAAATGGGCCTTGATTGGATATTTTTACTCGTCGGGTCATATTTTAACCAGTGCGCAAATTTTAGCGAGTCAAGAGATTTTTTGGGGCTTGGGCAATATTTTAAAAATTTACCTAAACAAAATATTTTTCGGGAGTGTTATTTTGCTTGATGGATTTCTTTTATCGCTTAATTGGCCTAAAACAATTTTATCCCATTAATTTTAATTAAGGTCCCATCAGTGTATTATTTTATGGCTTAAACCTATTAAACTAAACCCTAAACCTATTTTAAAACTTTGTGGCCGCCCCTCCATTACCAACAGCAGCAGCAGCACTTTTTCAAAAAATATGCAGCAGCCATCTCGAGTTCTTCAGCTTTTCAAAGAAAAATGCTTCCCCGCTCTATGCGCTGCACGTTCTATGCGATTGTATAAACTGTGTCGAGGCTTTAAAATGCAAAGGCACGCCTTGTATCTCTTTTTCTCATCATTTACCCATTTACATGCTGATATATATGTATTTGCATGAGGAATTCGTTTGATGTATCAAGTGGTGTCATTTTTGCCAAGGTTGGACCTGAAATATGTGTTTTCCTTGCATATAACTCACGCTCTTACTGTTGCGTAAGGGGCTCCTAAATCTCAATTTTAAGGGGCTTTACATGTTGAAATTTGAGGCGTCAAGGTGTTGGACGATGGATAGGGGGTCGAGTTATAGGGAGAGCCATCGGAACTTTGGTGTTATGGTTGTTGGATCGATCAGGTGAGGAGAAAGGAGGTGCACGACTTGTGGGGCTGAACCAGGTCAGGGCGCAGACTCTAGTGGTCCAAGTTGTGGTCTAGGGAGGGCCCAAGAATGGCTATTTGTGTGCCGAGAGTAGAAAGGGAAGGCTTGGTTCGATGGTGACTCGCGTGGGCTTGGTTTCAGGTGTAACGCGCGGGGCTGGTTGCATGGGCAATATGCGTGGCTAGGGTGAGTCTAGTAGGATATGCTTGGTCGGAACTTGTTCTTTGGTAGCCATGGTGCAAGTCTGGTGTGGGTTGGTTAGGTATAGGATTGAATAAACGTAGGTTTGGCGCAACCAGGGTTACGGTTTGTAAGCGCAAAAAATACCAGAAACTTTTGTCTACTATTCGAGGCTCATAAGTGGTCTGAAATAAGTGGTTTTTAGGCTGGTCATGTAGGTTCAGGACATGGTTTATGTTGGGAAAGATCTGGTTGAGTTTCGGGTAAAAACGGGGATCCCCGTCCAAGTTTTAATACGAATCGTATATTTTTTGGAACGAGCTCGAGTTATGTCTAATAAATACTTATTATTATGTTTTGGGTGTCTTAAGGAGTTTGTTGGCTTCGAGTCGAAATTTTGAGGTCCAGATGTAAAATAGTAATTTAGGGTTTCGAGGGGCAAAATGGTCATTTTGCACGCGGGTCGAGTTTTTAGTCGTGGAAGCACTCTGATCACAAATTTTTCATGTTTTAAACGTTATGTATCACAAATATGATTTTTATGTAATTAGGAAATACGTGCATGCTTGATTTTAAGGAAAAACTACGTATGTGTATGATTGTTATAAGTGATGAAAATGATGATGTTTTTTGAAGGAAGAGAGTTTGTTGTGACTGACGATATATGTATACAATAAGCTGCAAGTCCAAGGCTTAGTGGATGGATAATACTGTCGCTGAAGCCCCCGCTGCCGGGTACCATGGTTATTCGTATAGATGGATCCATCGAATAGAACTGATACGATAGAATTGATATGAAAGTCACAACAATTGAACTGAATTCAATTAACGAAAATCTATATGCATATGATGATATAATGACACATGTTTTGACATATTATGCTATTATACGACATATTCACGTTTATGCCTTTAAGTTCATGAAATGTATTTTATGACGGTAATTTTCACTGTTGTGTGCTATGTACACGTATTTGTTATAACGTTACAGGTTTGTTGAGTCCTTAGACTCACTAGATGTGAATGATGCAGGTGAGCATGTTGATGAGGAGGCTGGAGGCGCCGAATTTTGAATAGGCAGGGATGGATGGGCGCACACGAACCCGAGGACTATATTTTCCGCACATCATGTTTTACGTTAGGTTTTTGTTTCATTATGTTTATGTTATGATGGTTTTTGCACGTTTCATATTTGCGTTATTTTAAAACACAAGTCCAGGGTTGGTGACATGTCTTTTATTTAAACTGCAGTATTTTTATCGGTTAACTAATTTCTATTATTTTAAAATGTGAAATTTTCAATGGTATTGCATGCTTGCCTAGGATATTATTTTCCGAGAATGAGTTTATAAATTTTTTTTCCTAGTAGTACGTTTAAGTAGTAGACATTACAGTTGGTATCGGAGCAAGGGTCCTGTATAGGGTTGTGCGACTGCCAGCTTCTGCAGCTCAGTCTTCAAGCCTCAAGTCTGTAAGTTTGCATGTTTATTGTGTTTAAATGTTTTAATGCTATCACCTGCATGTTTACATGATATATATTTTACAGTACATGTTTAGCTGTCTATTTGCATGCTGCGACATAAATATGAAATTTTATGATTTTCATGCATGTTGATTTTGTGGTGGAATTGGACATGATTAATAATTCGCTAATGAATTTTTGAAAAGGTTGAAAATGATTTGATTAAATTGATTTTTTGTTAGTAGTACTGAGGTTCTATTTATGGGTCATAAGTTAATCTTGAAGAATATTAATGCTTTTGGGGTATGCAGATTTCTAAGAAAATACTGATGATTTGTGATTACTAGTTGAATTAATTTTTTTGAGAATAACATATAAGGATTAATTATTCGAAAACTTCGACGGTTTTTAGAAGTATAAAATATATAATTTGGGATTATAAGTTTTTATGGAAGGGTAAGATTGGTTATGAGAATTGATTTGGGTTTAATAGGCTTAAAATTATTGAACTTATGTTACGAGAAACCTATTGAGTGGAATTAAAATGCCAAGAACTTATGAGTTAATTGTTGAATTTTCGAAATTTAGGACCAATTGGATAATTTTTGAGAAAATTAGGAATTATATTGCAATTGATAAGAAATTTGGGGACTAGTTTAGCAATACAGAATGGAATGGTTTAAATGATAGAAATTTTTGTTGATTTAGGCTTGAAGAGATATTTAGAAACTTGAAATATCTGAGTTATATTGTTGCGAGGAATAGTAATCAAGGACATTGCAGGACGAATCAATATTGGGCTTGAAAATCTAAGCATAAGTAGAATAATGTTGTGGCAAATTAAGAATTTAGAGTGATAACGATTTAAGGTAAAGTTGATCAATTAGTAAAGTTATAAGAGAAGACATTTAGTTAGCATATTTTTGGGGAATTAAGTTTGTAGTATCATAAGTTTTAGTCATGATCTCAATAGTTAAAGTTATACCTTTGTTAGGGTTAAATTTTTTCTAGAAAATTGGGTATGATTGATGGTTAAGTTACTCGATAAACACATATAAGAAGTGAGTTAAACATCATATCTTAAGGAATTTTTTGAAAGTCATTAAAAAACTTGGGAATAATTGAATATGTGTGTTAGAATGAGGTTATCTAAGACTACTTGGTTGTGTAAGTTTGAATTTCAATTTTATGAAAATAAGTGTTCATACGGAAATTTTGGGTAAAATAAAAACAAAAGGAAATTAATTGTGTTCAACATAGGTTACCAGTGGACGATTATTAGGATTTTTTATCGAGTAAGAAATCTAAAATCTTTATATAGGGATTCTAAGGTTATGTGTCTTTGATTGTTGCACTCCCAAGAGCAGGTTGTCCACAAGTAGTATAATTCAATGAGTCTGAATATCTTATACACAGAGAAGCTAAGGTAATTACAAGTACACTACAAGGATCCACTCTTTGTATTTTAATAAAGTTAAAATTAATGAACATCATTGAAATCAACTTAAGAAAATGGTTCCAATATATTAAATAATCATATTTAAATTATATTATATATTATTATCTTATAAAAATATAATATATACCAATACTTATAAATGTTATTAAGTATTTATTGTGATATATATATATATATATGTATATATATATATTTGTAAACACTAAATCAAGATTCCCACTTTAAATAGTTGGTAATACTAAACTAACATTTAAATGAAACCAAGAAATTAATATTATGATAAATTCATATATAATAAATCAAGACATCCACTTTAAATGGTTGGTAATACCAAAATAACATTTAAATGGTTCCAAGAATTTAGTGTAACATTTAACAACAATAAATCAAAACTCTCACTTATAAGTAGAGTATAATAATGCTTACAGAAATAAATATAACATAAACAATAAACAATGATTAAATAATATAAAATATAGATTTTTACCTTTTAATAAACTTATTATGATACCAAGAGCTTCACCTTTTCATCGCAACTTTGGGAAGTTAGCTACTCATTATTCAAAATATAAAACTTTGAATATAAATTAACATGCTAATTATATTTAAATGAAGAAATAAAAGAAAAACAAAGAGAGAAATATTATGAACTCAAAGGTTAGTTCATAGAATGAGGGATATCTCAATACATTACAATGCACCCCTATTTATAGCCACATTTGGGGAGACAACCACAAATAAAATAATATATTTTTACACATAAATCTCCATTGGTGTTCCAAGAAATTATGTCATCATACACATCATTTTTGAAATTCTTCCCATCCGAATTTTCTTTTCCACATAAAATAAAACATGTAGATAATTGAGTTGTTTGAATTGTGGTATTTTTGTTTTACCATTTGACCAAGTAATTTGGAAGATATGATCAAAATGCTAGAAAATGGTAAAACTACCACTCCTTTGATAACTTTATTTTTTGCTTAATTTGATCCCAATTGTGAGGGGATTTTTATCTCATGCTTGCCACGAATAATGTAGATAATAATATCAACTTTCTACAGGTCCAAGAATCATCTTAATTTCATTTGTAACGGCAAGGTTATTCTTGTTTTATCGAACCTGTAAAAATAGTAAAAACTTATAATTACACAACAACTTATATTTTATACAATTTATTATAAAACATATAATATTTAAACATTTAATAAAATAAAAACTTTAAATTTATATTATAAAACATTTAATTAATGAAAAATTTTTTATGTTTGTCACACCTCCAACCAGCTTATTGCTAGTCCTAACAATTTAAACGCTAATAACAACACAATACATATTGAATAATTTAAATAGATATGTAATAATAACTATCCAAGTGTTTAGATTGAAGTTGAAAACTGTCAAAGTTATATTAAGATCAGCATAATTATAATTTATGAAATAATCCGAGCTGATCAATTCAAATCTCATTTTCAGTTAATTAAATGTACATGGTCTTCAGAAATTCCTAATAAGAGTCTCAACTACATATCTTCACAGGTTAATAAATTTTTCAATTCATGGGAACGATTTCTCTCCTGGAGTTGAAATACAGATAAATGCTCAGGAAAATGGTTTACATAATTCAAACAGACAAACAAGCCAGATTAATCAAAAGATAGAAAAATCCATTGATTCAAAATCTAGTTTTTCATATTTTATATATATATATATATATATATATATATATATATATATTCCTGATTTTTTTTTTCATAACATCAAGAATCAGATTAAGTATATGTTCTATGACAACATATTTATTAAATTGGTACAATATATTTCTCTCTTTATATTTTTTTCTTTTTTTATTAGAGATAATTGGGTCATAGCATATAACTTTTAAATTACATAGATATTAAACAATTTTTTTCCCTTTTTTTTCAGAAAATATCTATTTTTTTCTTCAAAATAAGAACTGAAGATCTAAACAATAGATAGCCTCTCTAATGATCAATAAAGACTCGAAAGTTGTTTTCTCAGTCCTTTCCACTCATTCACAAAATATGTGTGAGTTTAAAATTTTATGCACTCCTATCAGGTATATCTTGGGCCATATATTTTAATAACCGATCTTATTACAATGGTTAATCACTCAAAAAGATTTCATAAATCATATTTTTATAGTGATCAGATTATTAAATTGATTTTTTTTCAAATAAAAATTTAAACATCCTTAGATAAATTAATACATTTTCTAATTTAATCATTTCAAACAAGTAATGTATGATATTTTATGCAAAAATTACTAAGATACAAACAATAAACATGGCTTTATTTTAAAATAATATTTTTTTAATATATATTTAAATTTTTTTTATTAAGTTTGTTCTCCCCCCAATCAAACTATGACATTGTCTCTAATGTCAAAATAAGTATTAATAAAGAATATATAATGAAAGTGTAACACTCGTGACTAAAATGTATAATCAGTGCGGAAGCTTTTAAATATAATTTGGAGAAAAGGTTTAATTTTAAAAAAAATTGGGCAGCAACTTTCTGAAAATAGGACATGCCACCTGCCTCAAGCAACACATAAAACACATACAAAAGATTTTCAATATGCGCAAGCTTCCAATTCATCCTCTACTCGATGGTGATGCAACCCGAACCCCTCGAGCCTTATTTCCAAGCTTTCATTGGTTGAATGAAGGGCAACATTCAACATCTTCAATCGTACTCTCGGGATTGGTTCTTGGAACGCATAGTGGCTGGCTAGATTCATATCATGACATGGTCTCACGCACAAAACCTCTATCTAACAACTCACTTACCTGTCGTTGAAGCTCCTTAGTCTCCTCCGGATTGCTCCTATAGGCAGGACGATTTGGCAATGCACTCGCTGGAACGAAATCGATTTGGTGCTCGATTCCCCTCAATGGCGGCAAGCCTTGAGGCAACTCCTCCGGAAATATATCTTCAAATTCCTAAAAAAATGAAACAACAATGCTCGGAAGGGACCCGGCTATATCACTTGTGTTAAGGAGGATCTCCTTATAAACAATTAACACAAGTGATTAATGTGTGTGCATCAAATGCTTCAACTCATTCTTTTGGGCCATATAAGTTTTTTTTTTCTTGGCCTCTTTCCCCTCATTTTCTTTTCTCTCATTTTCTTTCTTTTTTTTTTCTTTTTTATGGTCATATCACTCTTTTGGTCACTTTTTTTTTCAGCCATTTCATTTTTATTTTCAAAGGCCATCTCACTTTTAGTTCACTCTTTTTTTCGGCCTCATCTCTCTTCTTTTTTTTCAATTGGTCCTCCAACACTTGCTTTGGGGACAAAGAAAATAATACAATGGATTCTTTCTTCAATACAAATGAATAATTATTCTTGAACCCATCATGTGTCACTCACCTATCATATTGCCACGACCCACCCAACAAGATATAACAAGCATGCATTGACACTACATCACATAAGACCTCATCAATGTACTTCTCAATAGAAAAAGACACCAACACTTGTTTGTTCACTTTCACTTCCGCACAATCATTCAACCATTGAAGCCTATATGGTTGATGATGCTTTAACGTAGGTAAACCCAACTTTTCTACCATCTCACTACTAGCCACATTGGTGCAATTTCCCCCATCTATGATAAGATTTCAAACCTTGCTATTCACAAAACATCTAGTATGGAACAAGTTTTCCCTTTGGTTAGTCTCCTCCTCCTTGACTTGGGCACTCATGATCCGCCTAGTCACTAGTGCTTCGCCTACAACCGCCCCATATCCCTCATCTGGATCTTCTACGCAGGCATCTCATCATCATCACCCTCGTCATCACCCTCACTTTGAGACTCATATTCACCATAGTCATTCAAAATCATCACTCTCTTATTAGGACATTGGATAGCAATATGACCCAACCCTTGACACCTAAAACATTTAGTATCTCTAGAAAGATTAAGATGAGTTTCAGATTTACCTTGCACTCCTTGTTTAGACGTCTTTTGCTTGGTCTCAATCTTGGGCTTGGTCACCAATTTATTTTCATCACGTTTTGCCACATTTTGTCGCCAAGAAGATGACGAACTCCCTGTTTGATTGTTGCGGCCAACTCCTCTCCTTTTGAGTTGTTGCTCCACTTTTATGGTCATTTGCACCATCTCGTCTAGATCCAAGTAGTGCCTAAGCTCCACTTGATCTTGAATCTCCCTGTTCAAACCACAAAGAAAACGTGTCATTATCGCTTCACTATCATCTTCTATGTTTGCTCTAATCATGACTACTTCCATCTCTTTATAGTAGTCCTCAACACTCTTAACGCCTTGCCTCAAAGTTTTTGGCCTCTTAAACATCTCCCTATAGTAATGATTGGGAACAAAACCCTTCCTCATGACCCTCTTCATCTCATCCCAAGTTTCAATGAGTCTCTCATTATACCTCCTCCTAGTGGTCACTAATTGATCCCACCAAATGAGAGCATATTCTAGAAATTCAACCACCGCCAACCTAACCTTCTTTTGTTCGGAGTAGTGGTGACATTCAAACACAAACTCTACCCTCTTTTCCCATTCTAAATATGCCTCCGGGTCAGATTTCCCATGGAACGAAGGAATTTTCATCTTAATACTACCCATGTTACCATCCTCTCTTTTTCCATCATATCTACCCCGTACAGCTTCTCTTTTTCCTCTTCCAAATCCTCTACCTCTTCCATTCTTACCCCAATTCTCATTTTGGCTCTCCTCATCTCCTCCCAAATCATATTCTTCCTCCTCTTCTCCCCTACCCAAATCTTTAGACTTAGATTTATCTCCACCAGTACTAACTTCAAGCCTACTCATCCTCTCGTGTAATGGCTCCAACTCAACCCTCATCATTCGACTAAAATGACCGAATAATGCTTCCATTTGAACTTTAAACAACCCTTGGTTCAAATTATCTCCTACTTCCCTCTCCATTTTACTTTCAGATTTGTACCTGCAAGAAAACGTTAGAAGAAAACAAGAGATATTCCTCACCCAAATGCTTACGGTCACTCCAAAGAAAATTCACTCGTCTCTCCTCTCTTATTTTTTTTTGCTCACATCAAATACTCACCAGTCACGCCAAAGAAAATTCACTCGCACTCAAGTAATGTCACTCAAATTCGAGAGTTCTCTTAAGGTGTTCAAGCTTTGTATTTGAGTATATCAAACAATCAAGTTTCAACTCGTGAACAATTGTGACCGACTCACTTGGACTGCGTAGACAAGCAATTTGAGTATATAAATTTTTTTTACTGTGAGAGGCAATTGAATATGACTATCTAAAAGAAATAGAACAAGATATCAAAAAGAAATATTGGTGAATTTTCGGATTTTTTTGTAGTCTTTTTTTTTGGCTAAGTGCTACTCGAAAATCACCAAGAAAAAAAAATAAAAAAATCAAATTTTTCGAGGATCACAGATTCATGATAAGACGAAGAACGATAAACCAAAACAGATCTGGAAACGAACGAAGGAATAAACAAATCTGAAAATTTAAGAACGAAAGATACTTACTTGAATTCAATGAGCCAAATCTCTGATACCAAATGATATGAATCCACGTACGTAAGAATAGAAAACACGATTAATTTAGAATCGGGCCCTCAATTCAATAACGAACAAGGAATCGTTGTTGTTGTCCCGACCTTTTGAATCAAGTATTACGTGATATTCACATCTAAACTAAGAATGGTTTAGCAACAAATAATCACAAGAAAAACAATCGACACTCGAACGAACCTTCAAAGAACTCGTCTTTGACAATCCGCGTACGAACGATGGACAAACACCACAAAGTAAAACTTTGATAAGTTTGATTTTGAAAACAAAGCAAGAGCCTTGAAAGTTGAGAGAAAAACCTCAAAAGTTTGATATTCAATCAATAATAATCTGAATTGTGTGTAAATTTTCGTCCATATCATGTTTACATACTCAAAACATAACAATATCTAGTTACCAAACAATTTAGAACTCTAAACAAGGAAAAAAATAATTTCAAGAAACAGTGTCCGCTCGGGCGGGAAGCTCTCGGCTTTTTCTCGCAATAGGGCGCGCTCGGGCGGATATTTATGTTCGCCCGGGCGGAGAGTCTTCGCACAATTTTTTTTATAAAACGTAAGGGCGCGCTCGGGCGGTAAGTTATGTCCGCCCGGGCGCGAGGTCTTCGAATTTTCTTCATTATTTATCATTTGAATGATGTTCCTTTGACTCCCAAAGTCACTCTCATGCATCAAGAACCATTCGGCACTTTGCTCCTCGCTCGTAAGCCCTTCTCGACTGCTCATGATTCCCTGTAGCACCTCCTTGAATTTCTTTAGCCGTCCTCTCGTGATTGGTCCCTCCGGCAACTCTAAAGGCTCCCATGCTTTCCTTGGGACTTGACCAACCGTGTTCGCATCATGACCATAATAAAATCGTCTATTGAGCTTAAATCGCAAATTGAGGTTGAGGGTGTCGTTGAATCTGAATCTAAAGTTGAGGTCGTAGTTGAACCTAAATTTGAAGTTGAGGTTGTTGTTGAACTTGAACATGAGTTTGATGTTGTAGTTGAGCTTGAATTTGAGGTGGTAGTTGGAAGCGTTGATGATGATGGTATTGCATTAGTTGGTGAGTTAAATGTCGTTGAACGATATACATTTGAGAATGAGTCATTAGATGGAGAAGAAGTGCATGATTTGTCTATTACGGAGGAGGAGAGTAGGCAAGGAGCAATCATTGTACATCAATTTCTTGAGGAACAAAATGTTTCATTGGTCCAATTGAATCCAAATGTTCTTGAGGATCAATTGAAATTAATTCATGAATTGAGTGGAAAAAAATATGATATGGTCGAAAGAAAGAGAGAATAAAAGAGTGAGATGGCCATGAAAAGAAAAAAAAGATGAAAAAAATGAGGTGAAAGAAAAAGAGAGAGAAAAAGAGGCCAAAGAAAAGAAAAATAAATTAAAAACCCAAAAGAGTGAAAAGAGTAAGGTAGAGAGTTACTTGTTTTTGCATAAACCTCTTCATGTATCTTTGTACAAAGTGGTTTATTCTCATTATGATGATATAACCGGTTCAATCACGAGCATTGTTACTTCTTCTTTGCAGGATTATGGTGATGTCATGATGAGGAGGCGAGCAAGTGTTGATGGTGTGATGATGCAATGGGATGAACCTTATGGATTCAAGAGCAATAGCGATGAGGTAAGTTTAGTTGTCAACGCAACATCTGGGAGGTATCATTTGCGTCCTTACCTTAAGTCATTGTTGTTTTGTTTTCAAGAATTGGGAGAACGGGTTGAAAATGTGATGTTTAGGAGGTATGAATGTGATTTAATCTTGTTGCCTAAGTGTCATAGAATTGAGAATGGAGATTTATTGCATGAATTAAATTCAAATGTTATTGATTTTTAGTGTTCAAAGATTGTCAAATTGATAACACTTTGTCATGGCAAGGACGTGTGTGCATTATAATTAAATTAATGTGATGAGTTAAATTATTACATGATTAGTACATTTAGTGTGTCCCATTTGCATGATTTATATTTGATTGGGGATGGGTTTTGAGAAATTGATGGTTGGATATGATAATCGGTTCATTCATGATGAATATATGTTTAAAGAGATTAAATTTGCCATTTTATATTCATTGCATGAATTACCTGATAGTGAAGCGTATCTTAGTGGCTTGATAATTGACATAATGCACGATTATTTGTGGTGGTTGCATATGAAATGACATGTTGAGTGTGATTGTGATACATGCATTGAATATGGAAGAATGACATGTCTACCGTATTCCTATGTCATGCATCAGTTATATCTTATTCCTAGTGAGCTACGGTCGTACATGTGTATGGAATTTGTTGTGTTGTTAACTAGGTCTAAGAATGGGAGAAATTTGATTTTTTGTGATACTTAATGCTATATTATTGTCCTTATTTGGTGTTACATTTTATACATTGTAAAGCCCAAAATCAGTACACGTAAAATCCATAAATTTATTTAATTGATAAATAATTTATTTTAATTTAAAATGAGTTTTGGCCATGCATTATTTATTTAAATGCATTATTTTAATTATTTATATCTTTGTGATGCACGTTAAAATATTTCTCGAGTTTCATGTTTCAAATGATTATTTGTGGCGGGATCGAGGAAAAGAGACTGGTGACGATTTTTGGTAATTTTAAAACGTGGTATTTTATTTTAAGTTAAGAATGGGGCATTTTAAATAATTTATTTAGTTTTTAGCATTTTAAAGCCTAAATTATCTATTTAGCTATTTTATGATTTTTAAACTTTTAAAAGTTATGACACTTGTGCAAGTTATTTTAAATTTAGAGATTTTATTAATTAGGGGAGAGTTAGTATTTTAAATTATCTTGTTAATTATTAATTAAGAAAACTTTTCTCCTAATTAACACTAATCACACGCACACACACTAAATAACGGCTAAAACACACACCTACACACACTTCATTATTCAGATTTTATTATTTTTGAGAGGAGAAAATTAGGGTTCTTAGTAGAGAGAGCAGCCGCCCCCTCCCTCGGATTTTCCAGCAAGATTTCGTTGAGTTTTCTTCAAAGAAAATAGCGCCACGTTAGTCCCGGGTCGTCTCTCGCATCCTTCCTGCTTCGGCATCGTCGTTTCGGTAACGTTAAAGATTTAAAGGTATGTATATACTCTCGTTTCTGCATCGATCTTGTCATAGTAATGATTTTTATGTTTATTGTATGAAAAACATGTGTATGTTATGTAGAAGTTTGAGCAAATATGGTTGGATCACTTTTGAAACTGTTTTTGGATCTGAAAACATGAATTTGTTGTCATTTTAATTACGACAATTTTTCGGTCGGTTTTTTGGAAAATCTTTCAAATGTAAAACGTATAACTATTCGATACTTTCGATTTGACAGTAAATTCGAAACATTTGGATAAGAAATGAGTGAGTTATGATCGTTTTCGTGGGACCGCTCAAATTGCATTTTTTGAAAATATATGCTATTGATGTGTTCTTGAAGTTTTATTGTTGCAGGTTTCATTGGGGATCGATGGGTGATCACTTCTGCGTCTAGGTATATCGAGAATGATTTTGGGATGATTGTTGGTATTTCATATCGTGTCGTTAGGCACTTGGTTGAATTAGAAGTCGTAGGAATTGTTTTGGGGTCAAAGGTCATGTTCACGGATTGGGTTGCGTTGTTTGTGATGCGTAGTTGTTTTGGGGCATTTTTTTGAGTTTGAATAATGTCTTAGCATCCTAGGATGGGTCTCGAGGCGTTGTTTCATTGTTCGTATGATCGAGTTAGGAGGAATAAGCCATAAGTGTATTGTTTCTTCGTTGGTTCGTGATTCCAGCACCTACACGGACCTGTAGGCTGACCCTGGCACGGGGTCTGTGCACTTTTTCTTTAAAATATCGATTTTCCAGTAGTCCGTGTCCTTTATAAAAAAATAAAATTTTTTTTTTGGATTTTCTTCGGGGTTCTATATCATGGTTTAGTACGATGGTTAAAATTTATTTATGTAAAAATATATAGGATTTGTTTTGGGTTTCTATATCATGGCTTAGTACGATTATTAAACGAGGTCAAGTCCCGAGTGATCTAGAATGTCTTAAGCTATTTATTTACTTCGGTGGCGAGCACGAGTTACCTACGTATAAGTTATGCCAGATAAGTGTTTGAACTTATAATAGTATGTGCAGCAGTGGCCCCAAGCGAGATCCAACGAATCCCTCGACGCCAAGTAAGTATGTTCGACGTGCAAAGGTAATACTTTTAAGTTTTTGAGGTATGCTAAATGTCTTGTGACCAAATTATGTATGGGATTGGAAAGCGGTAAAGTATGACCAGGGACCAATCCACCCCGTTAAATTATGAACGAGTTTAGATCAGGGTTGGAAACTGGTAAAGTATGACAGAGACCAATCCACCCGTTAAATTATGAACGAGGATCTCATGTATGTGGCAGTGGATCTTCCCTGTCAGCCCAGTACTGTGGTTTAGTCTGATCAGGCGTATTTATGTATGGGTCACTTGCTTTGAAACATGCCTCTACGCAAAATTATGTTATGTATGGTCAAGTATGTATGAAATAAGCATGTCTATGAAAAGTTTATGTTGATGGCACGTCTAAGTATGTATGTACGTATGCTCAAGCTTTTATGCGCGTGTTAAAGTTCCAGTATGTATGACCTATTTTAAAGTCGCATGTGATTTTATTATGTATTACTCATTACTACCAGTGTATACGTGTTGAGTCTTTAGACTCACTAGACTTGATCGATGCAAGTGAGGATGACTTTTTGGAGACAAGGGGTGGGGACCAAGGAGCTGGCTTGGACTGAGCAGGAGGCTAGACCCGAGGACCGCCCAAGTTTTAAGTTTTTATGAAAAGTCAATACTCTGATTTCACGCTACTAGTTATGAGATTTTAAACAACTACATTTGTCAAACTTTATTTTAGATCTTTTTTTCAACTACTTTTGGGACGTACAGTTTATTTTATCAAATTTTGAAGGTTCACCTTTTATTTAAGAAAATTTTAAATTTTTTCGAAAATTTTAAGTAGTAAAAAGTACGGTACGTTACAGTTGGTATTAGAGCGGTGTTCTTGTAAAGGGTTACGCCTACTGCAAGTTGCGAGAATCTCACGAAGTCACACCTCAAGTCTGTAAGTTTTAAGTTTTTGAATTTTTCCATGTATTAAGCATTAAGTCATGTTTCAAGTTCAAATTACGTGCATCGTATGCTATTGATGTTATATTCATGCATATTGGGTTTTTGTGTGGGAAAATTTTTGGAACAGTATGCCTCCTAGACGCATAATTAACCGGGAAGCTAGGGATGAGGATAGAGAGGCTCGAGAGGAAGGGAGAGACGCTCCCCCTCCTCCACCGCCAGATATGCAAGCACAGATTCTTGCAGGTATAACTTAGTTCTTCGCTCAATTTGCGGGGAACCAGGCTGCAGTTGATACGGGGGCTAGGCCCAGACCAGAGGCTGTGTACGAAAGGTTTAGGAGGATGGATCCTTACTGAAGGATAGATTAAGTCCATGGAGGTGATTTTCGCTTTCATGGAGCTGCAGGATGCTGACAGAGTTAGGTGTGCCACCATTTTGTTGACAGGGGACGCCAGGCTATGGTGGGAAAGTGCGTCTGTGTCGGTTAATTTGCAGACTTTGACTTGGAACGGTTTCAAGGAGGTCTTTTACTCCAAGTACTTCACTGAGGAAGTATGCTCCAGATTGACTAGGGAGTTCATGACGCTGAGATAGGGAGACTGCAGCGTGGCAGACTTCGTCAGGAAGTTCGAAAGGGGGTGTCACTTTGTGCCCCTGATAGCTAATGATGCTCAGGGGAAGTTGAGAATTGTAATTGTTGGGAATTGTAAGAAAAATTGAAATTCGAGGTTATAATAGTAACAGCACTAAGTCATTTGGGTCTCTTTAAGTTGCAATTCGAAAATAAAGATTTAGGAGGAAAATTTAATTGGGATCAAGGAGCGTAAGGACATCCTAGAACTTAAGTTTTATCAGAGTAGCGCAGGGGAAGCGTGGATTTTTGGGATACTAGAACTAAGTCTAAACTTTGGGTTATTAAGATAAGTGAATTTCGAGGACGAAATTCAATTTAAGGGGGGAAGATTGTAACGCCCCGAAAAATTTAAAAGTCCACGCGAACTACATGCACGCAAGTTATTAAATTCTCTTGTATTTTAATTAAATGTTTTAATTACATTAATTAATTATGTTGTGCATATTTACATGTTTAAAATCTATTGTTGTACATTGTTGCATTAAAATATATTTTTAAAGGTTATTCGAGTTGCTATCGAGGAACGGAGACCGATGGCTGAAAATAGAAAAATGCTTTTATTAAATACTTATTTTTAGTTATTTAAATTGAGGGGATGCTTTTTCTTATTTTTAAAAATATGGGGTTTTGAGGTGATTTTATACGCCGAGACGTAATTTTTATCGGTGTTGGATTTTCAACAAAAATACGAATTTATAGGCAACCCGGCTAATAAACTCACAAAATTATTTAAACAAAATTATTTTTAATGTCCTAATTAAGACTAATGGGCCTAATTTGTTAGCTTGATATGCCTAAGTCCTAATTAGTGAATTATTTTGTATTTAATTATGTTAAACCCTTCCCAAACCTCAAGGAAACTCACGCCTCACACCCCTTTTCAATTCAAATTCTTTCTCCCAAAACACAACACACGGCACACACATCAAAAGTGGAAGGAAAAAGAATCAAGTTTGATAGATTTTTCACGCCATCGTTTCTCGTCGCCGTTCTTCGCTTCGTCAACGGATATTCGTGCGTTAAAAACGCAAAGGCACGCCATATTCTCCTTTTACTCATCTTTCACATTATATTATGTGTTTGATACATGATTGTATGAAAAACATGATACAACTTTTATATTTTCGTTTTTATGTTTATACATGCACAAAACAAGAGTTTTTCTTTTTTTAAACTCTTTATAATGATGCACAAAGAGGCTGCCATGGTAGGGGTACTTGAAGGGATGTTTTTCCACATGTTTAATGGTCCCTAGGTGTATGTTTAAAGGCTGAAAAAAATATGGAAAGAATAAAAACGAAAATAGACTCCTTAAGGAAAAGGACTCTTCGACTAGGTGTCTTTGAGGCTCACGGCTGCTAGATGCGGTTAGGGAGGGTCCACTATACTTGATTGGCTGCATAGGAGGGATGGGTAGAGGCTGGACATGATGGTTAAGGGTTGGAGGCGAAGCTAGCCTAGGTTCGAATCATATTAGGACTAGGACTCTTGTGCAGAAAAATTCAGTAGCTTTCTAAGCATATTCAAGGGACTTAATGGGCTGTAATTTGGTCATATATGGGTTAGTTAGGTGTTATTAAGCTTTGGTTCAAGTTTGGTAAAGTTGGGTTAAGTTTCGAGTCCATACGAGTCAAAACTAGGAAGTACGTCTAGGTTTAAAAACGAATAGGAAAACACCTAGATTTAAGCTTAATAAAATTATGAAAAATTATATTTAAGTTTAATAATTATTAGAAGTCTAAGTTTTTAATTTGGGAATTTTATATTAAGGTTTGGTTTAATTCGGGATTAAAACGCAGTAATACGTCACATTTAAAGATTTATTTAAAAGTCTTCGTTTTAGGCTAAATAAAAATATGAAAAAATTCTTGTAGGCTTAAATAATTATTTGGGACATGTTAGAATCAATGAAATTAAGAAAATGTCAAAAACGGGAAATTTTACGTCTAGGGGTAAAACGGTCTTTTTACACCTAAAAATTAGTAAACGTAATGGCAGTGTCCTGAATGCTGTTTTATGTGATAATATGATTATTTTCAATGGTTATGTATGTTTATGAATTTTTATATGTGTAAATATGATTTTGAAATGTTCATGAATTATTAAAGATTAAATTGGACATGTAAAAAAGATATGTTGTATGCTTGGTTTCAAAATAAAATGATATTATATGCATGTTTTTATTAAGTGATGATAACATGTTGAAGGACGTGAAGGGATTGTGACTACTACATGTTGGAAATATCGTGAGGGTTTTGGTCCCAGTAGGAGCCCGACGATCGTGTTTTCTTGGATACGGATAAGAATACGAATACGTAATACGAATACAAATATGTTAATACGTAGGCCAAGGCCCAGTTGACCGGTGAGAGTGTTGCTGGTGTCCCCGCCGCCCAGTACTGTGGTTTTTTTTAGATGGATCCATCGCCCAATACGTTTAAGAATACGAGTCACAATCACGATCTGAATTCAACAAACACGAATATCAACATTATTATAAATATGATGATATGAATATGTTGATATGAATATGGATACGAATATGAATATGTTTATGTTTATATAAAAATGTTTACACATAAGATTATGAAAATGTTTTATTTAAAGGTTTTATGCATCATGAAAATGTTTACGAAAATATTTATGTTTATGCATCTTCATGAAAACGATATTTTAAGTACAAGTATTTTTCACTGTTATATGTTAACTGTATTACGTATTACTCGTTATCAAGAATATGACGTGTTGAGTCTTTAGACTCACTAGGTGTAATTGATGCAGGTTATATTGATTATGAATATGATAATGAAGGTCTTGATGGTTGACTTTGCTGGACTGAAGGTGCACATAACCCGAGGACCGACGCTAGTTTTCCGCACTAGGTATGATTTATGATTTTAAGTAATGTTAAAGATATTTTATGACTTTTTTTATTTATGTTACGAGAGATTTTTGAGAGGTTATAGTATGGGCTATACTTTTCAAATAATATTTTTGGGTTTATAAAATAGTTGATTGTTTTACTTTTAAAATGGTTCCAAAATATTTTATGATCCGGCCGAATGCTACGTGAGGTTTGGAAAAAAAAAATTTCTAATACTTTTTAAGAAAACGAATAAGCAGACGTTTCACTTGGTATCAGAGCAAAGGTCCTGTAAAGGGTTGTGCCACCATCAGCGCCGGGAAGATCAGTCGTCAAGCCTCAAACATGTAAGTTTACATGTTTTATATGATTTTATGATGTTACCTGCATAATTATATGAATTATATGTTTACGTCACATGTTTAATAGCTCTATGAGGATTTATGATTTATATGCTTTGGGATTTTTATACGTGATACGACATGAAATAAGAAATTATTTGATTTTAACTCATGTTGGCTTCGTGGTGGAATTAGACTATGTTGATTTTGGGTTTTAGTATTGACGTTCTACTTTTTGGGCTATAAGTTAATCGTGAATATTATGAATGCTTTTGGGAGACATAGATTTTCTAAGGAAATATTTTTTTGATTCATGGTTACTAGTCGAATTAATTTTTGGGAATTAGACGTAAGGAATAATGATTCGAGGATTTACAACGACTTTAGGAATAAGAAAATGTATGAATTGAGATTTTAAGTTTTGATGGAAGTGTAATATTGTTTATGAGAATTGATTTTGGGTATATAAGTTTAAATTTTCGAAATTTAGGTTATGGAAAACCTATAGAAGGGAATAAGAATGCCAAAAACTTATAGGTTATTCGTAGGATTTTTGAAATTAAGGACCAATTAAGATAATTTTTGAGGAAATTAAGAATTTATTTTGCAATTTCTAAGGAACTTGGGGACTAGTTTAGCAATAAGCGATAATTGAATGGGTTAAATGAGAAGAATTTTGAGGATTTAGACTTTTTAAGAATATTTGGAAACTTGGGATATCTTGGATATAGTGTTATAAGAAATGTTAATCAAGGGTATTATAAGATGAATCGATACTAGGCTTGAAAATCTAAGCGTTAGCAGATGCTTTTGGGATTTTAAGATTGGAATTTGATAAGTTGATGAATATTTTGGGTATAAAATGAGGAAAATAATATACGATAAGTATGGTCATCCATCTTTTATTATTGGGAATTGTAAGAAAAATTGAAATTCGAGGTTATAATAGTAACAACACTAAGTCATTTGGGTCTCTTTAAGTTGCAATTCGAAAATAAAGATTTATGAGGAAAATTTAATTGGGATCAAGGAGCGTAAGGACATCCTAGAACTTAAGTTTTATCAAAGTAGCGCAGGGGAAGCGTGGATTTTTGGGATACTAGAACTAAGTCTAAACTTTGGGTTATTAAGATAAGTGAATTTCGAGGACGAAATACAATTTAAGGGGGGAAGATTGTAACGCCCCGAAAAATTTAAAAGTCTACGCGAACTACATGCACGCAAGTTATTAAATTCTCTTGTATTTTAATTAAATGTTTTAATTACATTAATTAATTATGTTGTGCATATTTATATGTTTAAAATCTATTGTTGTACATAGTTGCATTAAAATATATTTTTAAAGGTTATTCGAGTTGCTATCGAGGAACGGAGACCGATGGCTGAAAATAGAAAAATGCCTTTATTAAATAATTATTTGTAATTATTTAAATTGAGGGGATGCTTTTTCTTATTTTTAAAAATATGGGGTTTTGAGGTGATTTTATACGCCGGGACGTAATTTTTATCGGTGTTGGATTTTCAACAAAAATACGAATTTATGGGCAACCCGGCTAATAAACTCACAAAATTATTTGAACAAAATTATTTTTAATATCCTAATTAAGACTAATGGGCCTAATTTGTTAGCTTGATAGGCCTAAGTCCTAATTAGTGAATTATTTTGTATTTAATTATGTTAAACCCTTCCCAAACCTCAAGGAAACTCACGCCCCTCACCCCTTTTCAATTCAAATTCTTTCTCCCAAAACACAACACACGACACACACATCATAAGTGGAAGGAAAAAGCATCAAGTTTGATAGATTTTTCAAGCCGTCGTTTCTCATCGCCGTTCTTCGCTTCATCAACGGATATTCGTGCGTTAAAAACGCAAAGGCACGCCATATTCTCCTTTTACTCATCTTTCACATCATATTATGTGTTTGATACATGATTGCATGAAAAACATGATACAACTTTTATATTTTCGTTTTTATGGTTATACATGCACAAAACAAGAGTTTTTCTTTTTTAAAACTCTTCATAATGATGCACAAAGAGGCTGCCATGGTAGGGGTACTTGAAGGGATGTTTTTCCACATGTTTAATGGTCCCTAGGTGTATGTTTGAAGGCTGAAAAAAATAGGGAAAGAATAAAGACGAAAATAGACTCCTTAAGGAAAAGGACTCTTCGACTAGGTGTCTTTGAGGCTCACGGCTGCTAGATGCGGTTAGGGAGGGTCCACTATACTTGATTGGCTGCATAGGAGGGATGGGTAGCGGCTGGACATGATGGTTAAGGGTTGGAGGCGAAGCTAGCCTAGGTTCGAATCATATTAGGACTAGGACTCTTGTGCAGAAAAATTCAGTAGCTTTCTAAGCATATTCAAGGGACTTAATGGGCTGTAATTTGGTCGTATATTGGTTAGTTAGGTGTTATTAAGCTTTGGTTCAAGTTTGGTAAAGTTTGGTTAAGTTTCGAGTCCATACGAGTCAAAATTAGGAAGTACGTCTAAGTTTAAAAACGAATAGGAAAACACCTAAATTTAAGCTTAATAAAATTATGAAAAATTATATTTAAGTTTAATAATTATTAGAAGTCTAAGTTTTTAATTTGGGAATTTTATATTAAGGTTTGGTTTAATTCGGGATTAAAACGCAGTAATACGTCACATTTAAAGATTTATTTAAAAGTCTTCGTTTCATGCTAAATAAAAATATGAAAAAATTCTTGTAGGCTTATATAATTATTTGGGACATGTTAGAATCAATGAAATTAAGAAAATGTCAAAAACGTGAAATTTTACGTCTAGGGGTAAAACAGTCTTTTTACACCTAAAAATTAGTAAACGTCATGGCAGTGTCCTGAATGCTGTTTTATGTGATAAAAAGATTATTTTCAATGGTAATGTATGTTTTTGAATTTTTATATGTGTAAATATGATTTTGAAAGGTTCATGAATTATTAAAGATTGATGGTGTCCCCGCCGCCCAGTACTGTGGTTTTTTTTAGATGGATCCATCGCCCAATACGTTTAAGAATACGAGTCACAATCACGATCTGAATTCAACAAACACGAATAAGAACATGAATATGAATATGATGATATGAATATGTTGATATGAATATGGATACGAATATGAATATGTTTATGTTTATATGAAAATGTTTACGCATAAGATTATGAAAATGTTTTTATTTAAAGGTTTTATGCATCATGAAAATGTTTACGAAAATATTTATGTTTATGCATCTTCATGAAAACGATATTTTAAGTACAAGTATTTTTCACTGTTATATGTTAACTGTATTACGTATTACTCGTTATCAAGAATATGACGTGTTGAGTCTTTAGACTCACTAGGTGTGATTGATGCAGGTTATATTGATTATGAATATGATAATGGAGGTCTTGATGGTTGACTTTGCTGGACTGAAGGTGCACATAACCCGAGGACCGACGCTAGTTTTCCGCACTAGTTATGATTTATGATTTTAAGTAAAGTTAAAGATATTTTATGACTTTTTTTATTTATGTTACGAGAGATTTTTGAGAGGTTATAGTATGGGCTATACTTTTCAAATAATGTTTTTGGGTTTATAAAATAGTTGGTTGTTTTACTTTTAAAATGGTTCCAGAATATTTTATGATCCGGCTGAATGCTACGTGAGGTTTGGAAAAAAAAAATTCTAGTACTTTTTAAGAAAACGAATAAGCAGACGTTTCACGCCATGACACATTGGTAGATGTCCTCTCTTGGAATCAACCATCGAGAACCGTTTCACGATTGTATCAATGTATGTGGACTGGGTGAGACCAAGCAATCTTCTCGATCTATCTCTGTAGATCTGTATTCCCAATACAAAAGATGCTTCACCCAAGTCTTGCATCGAGAACTTACTCGCTAACCACACTTTAGTTAATTGTAATATTCCTACATCATTCCCAATGTGTAGAATGTCATCAACATAAAGCACCAGGAATGTCACAGCACTCCCACTGGCCTTCTTATACACACAGGGTTCCTCAGGATTCTTAGTAAAACCAAACTCTTTGATTGTACTATCAAATTTAAGATTCAAACTCCTAGATGCCTGCTTTAAACCATAAATATATCTTTGAAGTTTGCATACCATATGCTCACTTCCGACAGATGTAAACCCTTCAGGTTGAGACATGTAAATCTCTTCCTTAATATACCCATTAAGAAAGGCTATCTTGACATCCATCTGCCACATCTCATAGTCATACCATGCAGCTATGGCTAGCAATATCCTTTAGACTTGAACATTTTAACTGGAGAAAGGGTTTCCTCAAAGTCAACACCTTGTCTTTGAGTATATCCTTTTGCTACCAATCGCGCCTTGAAGGTCAATACCTTCCCATCCGCCCCAAGTTTCATCTTGTAAATCTATTTACATCCTATGGGAACAATTCTCTCAGGTGGATACACGAGATTCCACACTTGGTTTGATGCATGGAATTCATCTTAGATTCCATTGCTTCAAGCCACTTGGATGAATCAGCATCAGATAACGCTTCCTTGAAGGTCCTTGGATCACATCTATTGTTAGGCTCATTATGGCCCTCTTCAAGATGTAGACCATACTTCATAGGTGGTCTCGAGACTCTCTCGGATCTTCTAGGAACTTGTATCTCCTCCCTTGGCCCTTCGGGTGTGGGTTCTATAATTGTGGGTGTCTCTCGAACCTCTTCGAGTTCTATCATCTCCCCTTTTCTATCCAATAGAAATTCCATTTCCAAAATGTTGCATTCCTAGAAACAAACACCTTTGTTTCTTGGGGATGATAGAAATAATATCAACAGAATTCATTGGATATCCCACAAAGTAACATAAAATGGATCGACAATCCAATTTATCTCCCACTGCTTGCTTCACATAAGCAGGGCATCCTCATATTCTAAGATAAGAATATTTGGGAGGCTTACCCATCCATATCTCATATGGTGTCTTATCAAATGCCTTTGAATGGACATTGTTCAACAACAGTGCCGCTGTCTCAAGCGCATATCACCAAAAGGATGGCGACAACTCTGTGAACCCCATCATAGACCAAACCATGTCCATCAAAGTCCGGTTACGACGCTCCGAAACACCATTCCACTGTGGTGTAGCGGACGGAGTCCACTGCGAGAGAATCCCATTCTCCCTAAGATACTCTTGGAACTCGGCACTCAAGTACTCACCACCTCGATCCGATCGAAGTGTCTTGATGCTTCGTCCCAACTGTTTCTCTACTTCACTTCTGAATTCTTTGAACCTTTCAAAGGCTTCAGACTTGTATTTCATCAAATACACATACCCTTACCTCGAAAAGTCATCGGTAAAGGTGATGAAGTAGGTATGTCCATTCTTAGTGGTGATGCTAAGCGGACCGCACACATCGGTATGGATAAAATCCAATAACTCTTTGGCTCGCTCCACGTGGCCCTTATAGGGAATTTTGGTCATCTTTCCTTTTAGACAGGATTCACAAGTCGTGAGAGCATTAATATCAGACATATCAAACATGCCTACTTCCACTAACTTGTTCATCCTTCTTAGGGAAATATGTCCTAATCGAGCATGCCACAATTGTGCAGAATTTAGATTATCTTGTTTTCGCTTGTTTGTTGTTGTTATTGCTTGGACATTGTTTAGTGGAATATCTTTCAATTTTAAGGTGTAGAGATCGTTTTCAAGTTCTCCAGTACCAATTAAACATTCATTCTTGTAAATGTTGCAAATACATTTGCTAAATAAACAAGAAAATCCATTTTTATCAAGCATAGAAATGGAAATAATGTTTTTCACCAAATCTGGTACAAACAAAACATTTCTCAAAATCAACTTAAAATCATTGTTCAACAATAAGTAAACATCTCCTACGGCCTTGGCAGCAACTCTTGCTCCATTGCCCATCCTCAAGAAGGCCTCACCTTCCTTAAGCCTTCTACTTCTTCCCATCACCTGCAAATCATTACAGAGATGTGAGCCACAGCCGGTATCCAATATCCAAGAAGTAGAGTTAATTGAAATGTTTATTTCAATATAGAACATACCGTTTCCAGAACTCTTCTGGGCAAGATATTCCCTGCAGTTACGCCTCCAATGTCCAGGCTTCTTGCACTGATGACAAATATCAGCAGTCTTGTCATCCTTCACTGGTGTGGCTGCCAGAGTGGGACTCGGAGATTGCCTCTTCAAGGGCACGTTCTTCTTGGGACGTTGGAAAGAACGTTTCTTTCCCTTCCCATGTGGAACATTCTTCGTGCCAGATGAAGAGCCCACATAAAGAACCGACTTCTCTTTCTTGATAGTGGATTCAAACGTCACAAGCATATTCACCAACTCCTCAAGGGTCGGCTCCATCTTGTTCATATTGAAATTCACCACAAAAGGATCAAACGAGCTAGGCAGTAACAAGAGCAACATGTCGGTGGTCAACTCCGAAGGCAACATCAGATCCATACCAACGAGCTTGTCCACGAGCCCAATCAGCTTCAGGCCATGCTCATGGACCGAGGCCCCATCTCGCATGCGCAAAGTGATCAGCTCCTTGACGGTAGCATGCCTAAGAGGTCGAGTCTGCTAACCAAAGAGCTCCTTGAGATGCAAATGAATGTCAGCAGCACTCTTTGCATCCTCAAAACGCCTCTGCAGCTCATCATTCATAGAAGCCTGCATATAACACCTGGCTTTCAAGTCATGGTCACACCATTCCTTGTAAGTCTGCAATTCCTCAGGAGTGCAGTCAGTCGGAGCCTCAACAGGGGGCGATTCAGTAAGTGTATATGCTATCCTTTCCGAATTCAAGATGATTTTTAAGTTTCTTAGCCAGTTGAGGTAATTAGGTCCAGTTAATATGTAAGGCCCGAGAATTTGATTACCGTAATCAGAAATGATTTGGTGATAATTAATATGATTATAAACGGAACGGATCGGATCGGGAGAGCCGAAAGAAGATTTGACATTATGCGTGAAGAAAAGGCTTTGCGCACATGCGCGACGTAGTTGGGCGCACATGCGCGAAGAAGACAGAACCATGCGCGCACCTGCGCGATTTGAATGCGCGCACATTCGCGACATGTCCAGAACCTGCGGCGCATATGCGCGAGTAGATACGCGCACATGCGCGACATGGCCAGAATCTTCGGCGCATCTGCGCGAGTAGATACACGCATATGCGGGAGAGGCAGAAATGCAGAAGTGCCGGGCAGAACATCCGGTGCATATGCGCGGCTTTGTGCGCGCATATGCGCGCGGCATGCAGAATGGAAAAATGCCACTTGGTCTCTTGAATGCAACGTGTATATATATGTATATATAAGGAACAAACCTTGATTCCTCACCATTTAGATCAGGAAGGAGACGAGAACTTTCGGAGCAATTCTTCAAGCAAAGAATTAGTGATCACGAAGAAACCGCCCGTTAGATTTTCAATCCGACTTCAGCACCGAGTTCCTATCAACGCAGGCTACAACAGGACATAAGTTTTGTTACGTTTAGACATAATTTGAAATTATGATATTGTCAGAATTGAATATGAATCAGATATAGTGTTTCTGCTACAGTAGACATTGTATAATTGAAGTCAGATTAAAGAATAGACTGTTTATACAATTGTTATGATTTTCGAAAGATATTGATTGGGATTTGATATCAGAGTTGTGTTGTTATTGATCTTAAGTGTACGGATATTGAGATTATAAATTGTACTGATACTGATTATGAATTCTGATATTATATCTGTGATGTTGAGATTGATGGGGATATCGAAACTGTATTGTTATGCCGTCAAAACATCAGTTGATTTAGAATGATCAGATTCAGTAATGATTTCGATGATATCGTTGATATGAATTAGATTGTACCTTGTTAAGATATGGATCAGATTATATACTGATTTGAGTATTGATCAGAACAGGTTTTGAATCGAATTATATACTGATATTGTATTTATGCGATTGTCATTGCCAGAATGGGTATGGACAGATTGGAATACAAGACTTCGTCTTCGTCAGATCGGGAAGACAAAGGTATAATTCATGTTTTGTTTTGGGAAGACACAACTCAAATGAGATTCAATTTGAGTTTCCCAACAAAATAACATACTAAATTGTTGTTTAGATTTTGTTATGATTATGCTTTGTTTATAGATTTATATTCAAGCATTTAAGATAGAAGAGTCATTGGCAGATTTGCCAAATTTCTAGATGTTCGGTGGTATCGACGCATAGGAGCAGATTTCCTCCGATTGTAGACATTCGATACAGACAGGACCGAAGTCTAGGAATAAGACGTACCGTCACCCCGATTGGGAGGGTAGGTGACAGACAGTGACGTCTTATTCACACCGGGATCCCTAGAGTTAGAGTCGAGTCGAGTCAAGATATGAATTGATTTGAGTTGCATGCTTATTTTATTTTGGTTTCAGAGATTATGGAACCCTTGTTACTTCACGCTTATTTTGATTTTGTTTCATAGACTATGAAACCTATTGTTATTGATTTTATGCATGATAATATGCTTTATGATTTATATTGTGTATATGCATGTCTACCATGTTTTATACTGGGATTTATTCTCACCGGAGTATCCGGCTGTTGTCTTGTTTTGTATGTGTGCATGACAACAGGTGGGACAGGATCGGGGTCAAGAAGATGATGAGAGAAGACGAGTTTAGAGTGGTGATTCCGGACTTATTGTAGACTTGGTTTAATACTTGAAATTTAGTAGTTGAACCTTAGACTAGTTTGAATAATTGTTGTACATTATTGTACTTATATACTGAGATGTATATTAGTTACATTTCATTACGCTCCGCACTTGTGTTTTAAAAGAAAATTTTTTAGACCCTGTTTAGTTTAATTGATAATTAAATCCCAAATATGATTAAGAAAATGATTAGCGTCCGGGTCCCCACAACCGGTGGTATCAGAGCGATAGATCCTTTAGGCTGAGATAGAAGAGAATGAGCGGGGTAGATTGAGTTTTCTTTCCTTGCATGTGATTGCTAGCATGAGATTTATTTTAATGTTGATTTACATTATGTATGCTAGCATGATACTATGATTTACTGCTTTGAAATACATGTTTACCTTATTATCCGATTTGAGTTGGTATTATGTATTATTGTGTATGAATCAGATCTGATTCATGATCAGTAGTAAGATGATCCGAGAAAGAATGGAGCAGGTTTGTAGTATTTGGTTTACTAATGGTTTTGGTAATCAGATATACCTCCTAGAAGAATTCCAGAACGGGGCAGTACTTCGGTTGAACATATAGATATATCAGAAACTTCGATGGAAATACAGTTGAAGAAATTTCAGTCGTTTCAACCGTCGATTTTGAGGGGTACTGAGATGTCTGAAGAGTGTCAGAATTGGTTAGATGACATAGAACTGTTGTTTGATTTGCTTAAGTATTCAGATGAACAGAGAATTAAATTGGTGCCCAACCAGTTACGAGAGGCTGCCAGGAGTTTGTGGATTACAATCAAGGGAGTATTAGAACAACGTTGTACTGTGATCACGTGGGAAGTCTTTAAAGCCGAATTCTATCAAAGATTTTTCTCAGTTTCATACCGAGAAGACAAAAGAGCAGAGTTTGAGAATTTGAAACAAGGCCAACTGAATATTGAAGAATATGTTGCTAAATTCTCTACTCTACTACGTTTTGCTCCTCAGATAGCTGGGAATGATGAAGATGTAGCTGATCAGTTCATCAAAGGATTGAATTCGGAGATAGTTGCATTGATAAATATGCAGCGACCTTACCATTTTGCTGATACTTTGAGTAGGGCAAAGAGATCTAAGGTGAGTCTGATTCGACAACGAGAAAGGTTAGATGTGATTCCACTCCAAACACAACAACTTCCTCTTAGATTTGATAAAGGCAGTACGAGTGGAAAGCAAGATTTGCTGGAAGCTCGAAAGAAACGGTTTAAGAAGTTAGGGAGCGGACTGAGTGGTTCGTCTAGCTCCAGTGGTTCCAGCCCGAGTTATACTGGAGTATATTGCAGAACTTGTGGAGGGAGACATCCCACAGAGCAATGCCAGGGAGTGACTGGTAGTTGCCATATTTGTAGACAGCCGGGACACCTTGCTAGAGCTTGTCCTCAGAGAAGTTCCCGAAGGTTTTAGGGAGCAGAAGACCGAGGAACAGACACAGGACACACCTAATGATATAGTGGCAGGTACTGTTCTTTTATGATTATATTGCATAGGTATTGATATATACTAATGCATTCCCTACGATTATCTTTGACTGAGTTGCATTGAGATATGCTGTATCTGTTAAGTCAGTTTGTACTGTAGTATTGATTCCCTTACTTTTTGGGAAAGAAAGATTGATATCAGAGATTTCTGTGAAATATTGTATACTACAGTAAGATGAGAATGAGGTCGAGTTAGATTATGATGTACTTGTGTTTCTGATTTGACCGCATTATTGATATTAATATGCTGAACAAGTACAGAACTATTGTAGATTCCTTCCAGAAAAATATAAGATTCAGACCAGATAGGGCTGATGAGTAGAAATTCCACGGTAAGAATTCTAGATCTAGAATTCCTTTGATATCTGTATTGTTTATGACTCGATTGATACAGAAAGGAACAGATGGTATCCTTATGTATTCAGTAGACATGCTGAAATCGAGCCTAGTATTGGCAGATTTGCCAAGTGATGTACGAGTTGGTTGACGTCTTCCTAGATAAGATTTTGGATTTGCTTTATATCAGGAAGATAGATTTCAGAATTGAATTGATACCAGGTACTGTTTGTGTTGTAGAATTCAGTACAGAATGATATTGAATGTACAGAATGTCACAACATGAATTGAAAGAATTGAAATATCGGTAGAAGAATACTGACCAAGAGTTACATCTGATATAATGCTTCTCTTGGAAATATTCAGTTCTATCTATAGATTGATAAATCCTGTGTTCAGATGTATTCTAATGATTTATGCTTATTATATCTATGATATGTGGATATATTCGCAGCGTCTGATCGATTGAATCAAACAATTGAAGATTGTATTGAATACTCTGAGAATTGTGATTATTGTATACATAAATTATTCAGATAAGAATCTTGCTTGAAACAGATTGTATTCAGAATAAGCGATATCTGAAGTTAATATACCGATTGATTTTGACACAGTTGAGATTGTGATCAGTGACTAAGAACGATACCGATATCAGAAAGATCAGAAATTTCAGAAATGTCAGAAATTTATTTTTGGTCTGAGTTGGCAGATTTTCTTATACGATTGTTGTTTTGTATCTGCTTGAGTAGTATTATTGTTCTAAAACAATATTTGAGACAACTTATATTATTTGAGGGCATATTATATTTGCAGATGATATATAGCAGTTGATCAGAACGACATGAAGACGTGATTGATTAGTCAGAATTGACAATATTGCCAGAAATTGCTGTTTTATGAGTTTACTGAACTCACTGGATCAGTATAGATTAGTGATATCGTGAATCTGATTTGATAGTACTGTTATTCTGAGTCAGTGTTTGATACAGATTATTCAAACCGAATCAGAGCTGAATTCGAGAATTTCGGCAGTTAAGATATTTAACCAGAATGTTCAAAACTTAATTTCGATAATCAGAGCAGAGCATCGATCAGAGTGACAGATATGTGATTTTTACTGTATGAGAATGATTATCGTATGATGTCAAATGTGTCAGATTTGCACGACAGAATTTGATATCGATAGTCAGAACCGAATACCAGGTAGGTCTTTTTTTTAATTTATATTATTAACTGATTTTTTTTACCAAATAGTTCGAATCTGAAATGACAGATAGTGTCAGAAACACACAATAGTGGATTCAGTTTTCATTTTGGTAACTGAGAATGGATAATATTCGGACAGACAGTTTTGATATAGACAAATTAAATCAGTTATGATGGAAATTGTACTAAAATGTTGGCAGAAATTGTACTGAAATGTCTGAATTGTCAATAAATGAAGACAGAAAGATAGAAATCAGAAGATTTATTACAGAATTTGTATAATTCTGACTAGACATGGGGAGTATATTTCGATGAATTTCGTAATGAGACCACTGCAATACTTTCCAGATTGTGATATGATATGATTGTGATTGACAGATTGTTCAATCTATATCTAGTAGTTGTACAAGATGACGTACACACATGACCAGATGACAAAGATCGATGTCAAAGAAATAGTCAGATTGACCAGAATGTTGAAATAGATTATATCAGATTGTGGATTTTGATTGAGTTTGTAATTGTGGCAGAACATACCATGAACTCATTTATATATTATCCACTGACTGATAGATAGCCAGAGCGTACTATCCATATATTAAAAGATATTTATGGAGTTGTAGTGCTGGATGTTAGCACTAGTTGACATGACATATTGTCACTATATGAATTATTGTACGATAATAGTTATCAGATAACTAGATGGATAATGAAATAGTTACAGACGATACATTGTACAGTGAGTACTGCGGATTTCCTCTGAATGAGAATGATATTACGGTGATATCTGAGATTGAATTTGATAAAAGCAGAAATCTGATAAAGAAAATGAAGCTGATGCAGAAAAGAATGAAAACCAGCTTCGAATGAACATACTAAATATGCCAAAGTCGGACGATGACTGTTGGTATTTGAAGCCGAAGATTGAGTAAATCCTTGACTGGGATAAACAGATTTGATAACAGCTGATGATGTTGACTCGTTATGAGTTGTTGATTGGTATATACAGATGTTGTATAGCCAATATTGTGAGATTGATTCTGTCAGAATTATTTTGAGGGTATTATAATATTATACTTCTTGAATTCTTATTCCAGTTTGGAATCATAGAGAAACGAATATTATTCTGTTGTTAAAAACACAGTAAGATTTTCAGAATAGCAAAGGGACTACTTGACAGATAGGATCTAATATAAGACCGAGATTTTAGAATAATTTCATTGAGATGAGTTTTCCGAGTTACCTCTTTTATACGTTTCATTTTGATATCTGAATTGATTATTTGTGATTTCGAGGACGAAATCGTATCTTAGAGGGGGAGAAATATAAGGCCCGAGAATTTGATTACCGTAATCAGAAATGATTTGGTGATAATTAATATGATTATAAACGGAACGGATCGGATCGGGAGAGCCGAAAGAAGATTTGACATTATGTGTGAAGAATAGGCTTTGCGCACATGCGCGACGTAGTTGGGCGCACATGCGCGAAGAAGACAGAACCATGCGCGCACCTGCGCGATTTGAATGCGCGCACATGCGCGACATGTCCAGAACCTGCGGCGCATATGCGCGAGTAGATACGCGCACATGCGCGACATGGCCAGAATCTTCGGCGCATATGCGCGAGAGGCAGAAATGCAGAAGTGCCGGGCAGGCAGAACATCCGGCGCATATGCGCGGCTTTGTGCGCGCATATGCGCGCGGCATGCAGAATGGAAAAATGCCACTTGGTCTCTTGAATGCAACGTGTATATATATGTATATATAAGGAACAAACCTTGATTCCTCACCATTTAGATCGGGAAGGAGACGAGAACTTTGGGAGCAATTCTTCAAGCAAAGAATTAGTGATCACGAAGAAACCGCCCGTTAGATTTTCAATCCGACTTCAGCACCGAGTTCCTATCAACGCAGGCTACAACTGGACGTAAGTTTTGTTACGTTTAGACATGATTTGAAATTATGATATTGTCAGAATTGAATATGAATCAGATATAGTGTTTCTGCTATAGTAGACATTGTATAATTGAAGTCAGATTAAAGAATAGACTGTTTATACAATTGTTATGATTTTCGAAAGATATTGATTGGGATTTGATATCAGAGTTGTGTTGTTACTGATCTTAAGTGTACAGATATTGTAATTATGAATTGTACTGATACTGATTATGAATTCTGATATTATATCTGTGATGTTGAGATTGATGGGGATATCGAAACTGTATTGTTATGCGGTCGAAACATCAGTTGATTTAGAGTAATCAGATTCAGTAATGATTTCGATGATATCGTTGATATGAATTAGATTGTACCTTGTTCAGATATGGATCAGATTATATACTGATTTGAGTATTGATCAGAACATGTTTTGAATCGAATTATATATTGATATTTTATTTATACGATTGTCATTGCCAGACTGGGTATGGACAGATTGGAATACAAGACTTCGTCTTCGTCAGACCGGGAAGACAAAGGTATAATTCATGTTTTGTTTTGGGAAGACACAACTCAAATGAGATTCAATTTGAGTTTCCCAACAAAATAACATACTAAATTGTTGTTTAGATTTTGTTATGATTATGCTTTGTTTATAGATTTATATTCAAGCATTTAAGATAGAAGAGTCATTGGCAGATTTGCCAAATTTCTAGATGTTCGGTGGTATCGACGCATAGGAGCAGATTTCCTCCGATTGTAGACATTCGATACAGACAGGACCGAAGTCTAGGAATAAGACGTACCGTCACCCCGATTGGGAGGGTAGGTGACAGACAGTGACATCTTATTCACACCGGGATCCCTAGAGTTAGAGTCGAGTCGAGTCAAGATATGAATTGATTTGAGTTGCATGCTTATTTTATTTTGGTTTCAGAGATTATGGAAACCATTGTTACTGCACGCTTATTTTGATTTGGTTTCATAGACTATGAAACCTATTGTTATTGATTTTATGCATGATAATATGCTTTATGATTTATATTGTGTATATGCATGTCTACCATGTTTTATACTGGGATTTATTCTCACCGGAGTATCCGGCTGTTGTTTTTTTTTGTATGTGTGCATGACAACAGGTGGGACAGGATCGGGGTCAAGAAGATGATGAGAGAAGACGAGTTTAGAGTGGTGATTCCGGACTTATTGTAGACTTGGTTTAATAATTGTAATTTAGTAGTTGAACTTTAGACTAGTTTGAATAATTGTTGTACATTATTGTACTTATATACTAGATGTATATTAGTTACATTCCATTACGCTCCGCACTTGTGTTTTAAAAGAAAAATTTTTAGACCCTGTTTAGTTTAATTGATAATTAAATCCAAAAGATGATTAAGAAAATGATTAGCGTCCGGGTCCCCACATAATACGTGTTTGTCGAGTATTGCAGATAGCGGATTGCGAATCGAAGACATTGTCAAAAATTGTACTGAAAAGTAAAACAGATAAGTGTTGATGAATATTTTAAAATATTTAGTAAGATATAAAGTATGAAATTTTACTTTATAAATGTTTACTCCCACTGTTTTTACATCTTTCACTACCCTCTAGTGAAAACGGGAAACTCCTTTCCTCAGTAGGTACGCAAGGTCCAATTAGCGAATTATGATCCCGAATAATATCGGCCAATCAATATTCCTAAAAGGTAGTTTCCAATTGCATCACTATGCAACCCTCTACGTAAACTTTTGTCTCACGTTTGATTAGGACTAAATAATATGCCGTCGTTCATCTTTACCTGTCAAGCCTTACCCATCGATGTTGAACCTTAATGGACGGTCGCCATGAGTCCCCTCAATAATATGAGCCGAAATCATGGGAGTTCCACGTAGTTCACATCACCATGTCAATGGATGTCACAGCTTTCCGGTGTCCAGTGCCCCCCCAATAATATGAGCCGAGCCCCGAACACGGGTAGCGTTTATCAAGCACCCATTGTCGATGGAAGACATGGAAATTATAAACAACTTTATAATTCCCCTTTTCGGGCTTGATATTAATTTTGAATCTTATTCAAAATCAGGGTTTTTAATTTTGAAAGGTCTCATCATTAATTTATTTAAAAGCTCGCCATGTTTGATCGTATGTTTGCCGGATTCATGCAACTTTGTTATTATCATAATAATAACGCACATACTCATTGTTTATAACATATTATGCATTTATTATAAACAATAAACATAACAAGGATGATCAATCGCCCCAATACTAATGGCCCGTGTGAGCTAAACACGGGCCAAGGTCCAATCCTAGGTAAATGTATGGGATGCAAATGCAACTATTACATAAGCTTCCAATATTTACATTTCTTCGATCTTCATAATCATCAAGGCCACCATCTTCTAATCTTGATCTTCCACTATACAAATATTTACAAATAAATATCATGGCAAATATGGATACATCTCATGGGGTGGGAACGGGACATAAACCAAGCCCACTTTAAATTTGATAATTATTACAATCATTCAACACAAAATATCCTAGCATACACCTAGCAAATTGGGCTTGGGGTTTTGATCATCCTTCACGCATAATATCACATATTATACACCATCAATTAATTATCACAATAATTAATTGATCCAATATTATATATCTTGATCCAATCACTAACCGCCACGATTATAAACTAAATTAACAAAGTATACAAACTCCTTTGTGTACTTTTTAATTAATTTATTTATAACCGAATTACTTGTAAATCACGATTTACGACAAATAATTAAAGTCCAACTTCAATTATTTATTTTATGAGATAATATGTACAAATTTTATGGATTTAAACTTAAGGACCCAAAAAATTATTTTTCACCAAAAATATTTTGGCCCATTTAAATTTGATAAACATAAAAATTGTACATTAATTAAATGTTTTATAAAATAAATATATTGTTTTTGTTTTATTAAATGTTTAAATATTATATGTTTTATAATAAATTGTATAAAATATAAGTTGTTGTGTAATTATAAGTTTTTACTATTCTTTACAGGTTCGATAAAACAAGAATAAACTTCGCGTTGCAAATGGGATTAAGATGATTCTTAGACCTGTAGAAAGTTGATGTTAATATCTACAATATTGGTGACAAGCATGAGATAAAAATCGTCTCACAATTGGGATGAAATTAAGCAACAAATAAATTTACCAAAGGAGTGGCAGTTTTACCATGCTCTAATATTTTGATCATATCTCTCAAATTACTTGGTCAAATGGTTTGAAAAAAATACCACAACTAGACAACTCAATTATCCACATGTTTTTTTTATGTGAAGAAGCAAATTCGGAGAAGAAGATTTTCAAAAGTGATGTGTAATATAATATAATATCTTTGAACACCAATGAAGACCTATGTGTAAAAAAATAATATTTTATTTGTGGTTGTCTCCCCAAATTTGGCTATAAATAGGGGTGCATTGTAATGAATTGAGATATCCCTCATTCTATGAACAACCCTTTGAGTTCATAATATTTCTCTTATATTTTTCCTTTATTTCTTCATTTAAATATAATTAGCACGTTAATTTCATATTCAAAGTTTTACACTTTGAATAATGAATAGCTAACTTCCTAAAGTTGAGATGAAAAGGTGAAACTCTTGGCATGATAATAAAGTTACTAAAAGGTAAGAATCTATGTTTTATATTATTTAATCATTATTTATTGTTTATGTTATATTTATTTCTTTAAGCATTTTTATACCCTATTTATAAGTGAGAGTTTTGATTTATTGTTCTTGGAACCATTTAAATGTTAGTTTGGTATTACCAATTATTTAAAGTGGATGACTGGATTTATTATATATGAATATATTATAATATTAAATTACTTGGAACCATTTAAATGTTTGTTTGGTTTTACCAACCATTTAAAGTGGAAACCTTGATTTACTATATATAAATATATCATAATATTAATTTCTTGGTACCATTTAAATGTTAGTTTGGTTTTACCAACCATTTAAAGTGGGAACCTTGATTTAGTGTTTACAAATATATATATAGCACAATACATACTTGACAAAATTTATAAGTTTTGGTATATATTATATACTTATAAGATAATAATATATAACATAATATAAATATGATTATTTATTATGTTAAAAACCATTTTATTAAGTGGATTTCAATAATGTTCGTTAATGTTAACTTTATTAAAATACCGAGAGTGGATCCTTTAATCTCAACTACTTAAATTAAAATTTGAACAATTAAAAATTACCAATTAAAGATTCAAACAACTAAAAGAAAAAATAAATAAAAAGACATTGTAGTGGACTTGTAATTACCTTAGCTTCCTCGTGGATACGATATTCGAACTCATCGAATTATACTACTTGTGGACAACCTGCTCTTGGGAGTGCAACAATCAAAGTCGCAACAAGTTTTTGGCGCCGTTGCCGGGAAAGTATAATTTAATTTCAAGTCTATTTAATTTTGTTTATAGTTTATTTTTCTTTATTTGAATTTTTATTGCTTTTGTGTGTTTTTATTCTTTTGCATTTGCATTTGCATGAGCATTTGGTCACGTACACTTAGTGGTCGACTCATTCGAAATAACCCTTTATTTTTACAAAACATGGCGGAAGAACCCATCCAAGAAAATGAAGATGAAATTCAATCTCAACATGATCATGATAGACGAAGAACACTTAGAGATCACATGAATCCTACACGTACTAGTGAACCTTCATGTCTAGTTTTTCCCCCTGATGCATCTCATTTCAATTTTAAGCCTGATATTATCCAACTTTTACCCAATTTTCATGGCTTAGATTCTGAAAATCCATACATGCATTTACGAGAGTTTGAAGAAGTGTGCAACACATATAATGATCTAAATTGTAGCATGAACACCATTCGACTTAAGCTTTTTCCTTTTTCTTTAAAAGATATAGCTAAAACTTGGCTACAAAATCTTAGATCGGGATCCATTCGAACTTGGGATGAATTGCAACAACAATTTTTGAAAAAGTTTTTTCCATCTCATAGAACAAATTCTTTCAAAAGGTAAATCATCACTTTCACTCAAAAACAAGGAGGAACTTTTTATCAGTGTTGGGATAGATACAAAGAATTGCTTAATCTTTGTCCACATCATGGTTTTGAAATTTGGAGAGTTGTTTCTCAATTTTGTGAAGGCTTAACACCTAAAAATATGCAAATGATTGAATTTATGTGTAATGGAACATTTGAAGATAAAGATCCAAACGAGGCAATTGAGTATCTCGATTCATTAGCTGAAAATGCTCAAAATTAAGACACTATAGGTACAATCGAACCATCAAACAAGATTCAATCTCCCACATCTGGTGGAGGTATGTACACTCTCAAAGATGAACATGATCTTCAAGCTAGATTTACCTCTTTGGCAAGAAAATTTGAGGCACTTGAATTGAAAAAGAATGGTCAATTAAAATCTGTTCAAGAAATTGTGTGTCACATCTGTGATATAAGTGATCATTTTACAAAAAATTGTCCCACTTTGCTCTCTTTTAAAGAATGTCTCCATGAACAAGCCAATGATTTGAACAATTTCAAAATGCCAAATGTTGAACTATTTTCTCAAAATTACAATCCAGGTTGGCGAAATCATCCAAATTTTAGTTGGAGAAATGATAATGCTGCACAATTTTCACAACCAAATTTCCAAAATCAACAAAATTTTCAAAATTATGCATCTTATGTTCCTCCACCTAAAAGAAATTCGGAAGATACATTGAATTCTTTCATTGCAAAGAAAGAGTCTATCAATACTCAAACTGCTCAAACCATGACAGATTTGAAATGTACTCTTGCTAAATTTGCATCTGCACTTAATGTTCATGAAAAAGGTAAATTTCCTTCACAAACTCTGCCTAATCCCAAGGATCATCATTCACAAACTGGAACTTCTGGAACCCAACCGATGGATCAGGTAAAATCTGTTATTACCCTTCGAAGTGGTAAGGTTGTGGAAAAATCCATTCTTGAACCTTGTGAAGATGATGATAAATCAACTCCAAAGGGTAAGGAAGTGGAACCCATAACTTGCGAAGAGGAGATTCAACAGACAGTGTCACCACCATTCCCCCATGCATTGAAAAATACAAAAAAATCAAATTTGAATTCTGATATATATGATATTTTTAAACAAGTAAAAGTTAATATTCCTTTATTAGATGCAATAAAACAGGTACCATCATATGCCAAATTTTTGAATGACTTGTGCACTGTGAAAAGAAAATTGAATGTGAAAAAGAAAGCATTTTTACCGAACAAGTAAGTGCAATCATTCAAAATAATAATACTTTGAAATACAAAGACCCTGGTTGTCCTACTATTTCATGTATTATTGCAGAACGAAAGATTAAAAAATCCTTACTTGATCTTTGAGCTAGTTTGAATTTACTTCCATATTTAGTTTATCAAGAACTCAATCTAGGCAAGTTAAAATCTACTTTGGTAAAACTTTTACTTGCCGATAGATCTGTTAAGGTGCCAAGTTGTATGGTAGATGACATATTGGTCCAAGTTGATAACTTTGTATATCCTGTCGATTTCATGTTTTTAGATATACAACCTATCGAAGCTTGTAATGCAATTCCTGTAATTCTGGGTCGTCCATTTTTAGCAACTTCTAATGCTCTTATAAATTGCAGGAATGGAATAATGAAGTTGTCATTTGGTAACATGACCTTGGAGCTCAATGTTTTTAATCTTTGTAAGCAACCACATGACAAAGGAGATGAAAGTGAAGATGAAAATCTTATTGAAACTCTTGTGGAAGAAAACATTCAAGAAGGGAGTACTCGTGATCAATTAGATATTTGTTCAATTGAAATTGTTAAAGAAAATATTGAAATTGATCTTGATGATTTTATCAGGTATCACTCGTTACCAGGATCAGAGAAAGAATTTGATGCAAAATATGAGAACAAAAACGAACCACCCATATTGGAGTTAAAACCCTTGCCAGAAGAATTGAAGTATGCATTTCTTGGAGAAGATGAAACATATCCGGTGGTAATTTCTTCCAAACTAGAAAGTGATCAAGAAGGTAAATTAGTTGATATGCTTAAAAGACATAAAAATGCAATTGGTTGGACACTAAAAGATCTCAAGGGCATTAATCCATTAATTTGCACACACAAAATTCATTTAGAAGAAAATGCTAAAACATCTCAACAACCACAAAGGAGATTAAATCCACACATGAAAGATGTTGTGAAAACTGAAGTTCTCAAACCACTTGATGTTGGGATTATCTACCTTATTTCTGATAGTAAGTGGGTAAGCCCAACACAAGTAGTTCCAAAAAAATCTGGCATCACAGTGATAAAAAATGAAAAAGAAGAATTGTTAACAAGTCGAGTCCCATCTAGTTGGCGGATGTGTATTGATTATAGAAAATTAAATGACGCCACTAGAAAAGATCATTTTCCATTACCATTTTTGGATCAAATTTTAGAAAGTGTATAGGTCATCCATACTACTGTTTTCTTGATGGATATTCAAGTTATTATCAAATTCCCATTGAACTTGAAGATCAAGATAAAACTCACATGTCCTTTTGGAACATTTGCATTTAGAAGGATGCCATTTGGATTATGCAATGCCCCAGCAACATTTCAAAGATGTATGCTAAGTATTTTTTGCGACATGGTTGAAAATTGTTTGGAAATTTTCATGGATGATTTAACTGTCTTTGTGAATACATTTGATAATTTTCTTGAAAATTTGGAAAAAGTTTTAAAAAGATGCAAAGAAAAAGATCTTATTTTAAATTGGAAAAAATGTCATTACATGATTACTTCTGTAATTGTTTTGGGACATGTCGTGTCATCTCATGGAATTGAAGTTGATAAAGCAAAGTTGATGTCATTGCCAATTTACCCTCTCCAAAAACCATTAAAGAAATTCGCTCATTTTTGGGACATGCTGGATTTTATAGGAGGTTTATAAAGGACTTTAGTTTAATCTCTAATCCCATTTGTAACCTCTTAACAAAAGACACTGTATTTGAATGGACTCAAGAATGTCAAAATGCTTTTGATAAAATCATTCGACATTTAACATCAGCTCCTATCATGCAACCTCCTGATTGGTCTTTACCATTTGAAATCATGTGCGATGCGAGTGATTATGCAGTCGGTGCAGTATTGGGTCAAAGAAGAAACGGTAAGCCTTATGTGATATATTATGCAAGTAGAACTTTAAACAATGCTCAAATGAATTACTCCACAACTGAAAAAGAACTACTTGCTGTAATATTTGCATTAGATAAATTTCGTTCTTATTTGATTGGATCAACGACTATTGTGTTTACTGATCATTCTGCTATTAGATATTTGTTGACCAAACAGGATTCAAAGCCACGACTGATACGATGGATTTTGTTGCTCCAAGAATTTGACATTGTGATCATAGATAAAAAAGGAACCGAGAATATCGTAGCCGATCATTTATCGAGACTAGTATCAGGATCATCTTGTGAAATGACACCAATTAACGATAATTTTCCTGATGAACATTTATTTTCAATTACTACTACATCTTGGTTTGCTAACATAGTAAATTTTCTTGTGACAGGAAAAATGCCACCGCAATGGAGTTCTCAAGATAAAAGAAAATTTTTGAATGAGGTAAAAAACTTTTATTGGGATGATCCGTATCTGTTCAAGTATTGTCCGGATCAAATTTTTCGACGTTGCATACCCGACAATGAGGTAAGTAGTGTCATTAAATATTGTCATTCAGAAGCATGCGGAGGACATTTTTCTTCAAAGAAAACAGCTGTAAAAATCTTGCAGTGTGGATTTTATTGGCCCACTTTGTTTAAAGACATCCACGAAATCTTCAAGATCTGTGAAAATTGTCAAAAATTGGGTGCGATGTCAAAAAGAAACATGATGCCTTTGAATCCTATTATAGAAATTGAAATCTTTGATTGTTGGGAAATAGATTTTATGGGACCTTTTCCAGAGTCGTTTGGATATTTGTATATTTTAGTTGCAGTTGATTATGTTTTCAAATGGATAGAGGCAATTCCATGTCGAACAAATGATCATAAAATCGTCATCAAATTTTTAAAAGAAAATATTTTTAGTAGATTTAGAATTCCTCGAGCCATGATAAGTGATGGGGGAACTCACTTTGTTAATAAACCATTTGCTTCATTGATGAAAAAATATGGTATTACTCATAAAGTAACTACTCCTTATCATCCTCAAACAAATGGACAAGTTGAATTAGCTAATAGGGAGATAAAGCAAATTTTGGAAAAAACTGTTAACTCAAATAGAAAAGATTGGTCTCTGCGACTTAATGATGCACTTTGGGCATATCGAACAGCTTTTAAAACATCATTGAATATGTCTCCCTATAGGTTGGTTTATGGAAAACATTGTCATTTGCCTGTGGAATTGGAACATAAAGCTTATTGGGCGATCAAAACTTTAAATTCAAGCATGGATGATGCCAACAAATTGCGTAAATTGCAACTTAATGAACTTGATGAACTCAGAAATGACGCGTATGAGAATTGAGGATTTATAAAGCAAAAATCAAATCATTTTATGATAAAACAATTCTTAGAAAATCTTTTGAGATCGGTAAAAAAGTTTTGCTTTATAATTCTCGACTTCACATATTCCAGGAAAATTACGATCAAGATGGACAGGCCCATATTTTGTAAAGCATGTGTATACTTATGGAGCTGTGGATATTGAAAATCCTAAAAATGGTGATATTTTTAAAGTAAATGGACAAATGCTTAAACCATTTTTAAGAAAATGAAATCTTTCAAGAAGAGTTTATTTCCCTTTCTGATCCTTGATTTTTTTTATTATTATTTATTTTTTTTTGGTGTTGCATTTAAGTTTTTTTGTTTTTATTTCAGGTTTTCTTAATATTTTTATTTTCCCGGTTAAATGGCGGATAACGGTACTCCGTGACTCTCATAGTCGGTTAAACCAGTTTCCCACAATTGCTGATACAAAAATAAAAAAAAATAATTTCTTTTCTTTTCAAAATGGATGAAATTCTCTCAAAAATTTGTAAATATTTTCCCTCTGTTTCTGAAAATGTTCTTAGAAAAATGTATGCAGGAAGGTGTGAAAGATTGAGATTGCTAATGCAAAAAGGAATTCCAGAAGATATTCGTCTTGTAATAGAAGCTAAGGTCCGATTAGGAGGAGAAGTTCCACAATCATTGCTCATTCGGTATTTGCCTGGATTAGGAAAAAGCACTTATGCGAAAAAATGAAGGGCCAAAAGTTTAGGGGTTTGTCATAAGTGTACAAGATAGACTTGTGACAAACGATGCAGATCTTTGGGATGTGTTTCCAATAACAGAGAAGATAAAATTGGTGAAGAATGGGCTGAGTAAGGAGTCTTTAGATAACATCTTATTGACTCTTGAGACGCATTCTAGTGGACATGTGCATATTGAACTTCTCCGTTTATGGAAACAATTCCAAGATGATCGTCATAGTCTTGGGAAATCCGACTAAAAAAGACCCTGTTTGCCAATTTATAAGAAAATTGGATGGGAAGCATATCCTCGACTCATAGAAGGCATTGAAGCCGTTTCTGGACGTAAAACCAGAGAAAATTGTGAGCCACAATCACACTACTGTTTATATGCATGTGTGTCATTATTATTTTTACTATTTATTCTGTTTACAGCTGTGACCCATAGTTTTGTCATGATAACATATTACCCCTATAAAATCTCTCATCTTTCTCTCTATTTTCGCAGACAAAAAAAGAAAGGAAAAACATGGCTAGATCCTCTGCACAAACATTGAAAAATATTTGTGTATTTTGTGGATCGAGTCCTGGAAAAAATGAAGTGTTTGTAGAAGCAGCGAATAATCTTGGAAAGATATTGGCTGAGAGAAAAATTCACTTGGTATATGGGGGAGGTAATATTGGGTTAATGGGATCTGTTTCAACATCTGCTCATCTTGGAGGTAGTCAGGTTTTGGGTATTATTCCTACAGCTTTAGCTGAAGGAAATATTACAGGTGTTACGATTGTGGAGGAATTAAAAGTTTTTTCTATGTATGAAAGAATCACTCAAATGATTGAAAATTCTGATGCTTTTATCGCACTACCAGGTGGTTTTGGTACATTAGAAGAAATTTTTCACACTGTTTCTTGGGCACAACTTAATATCCATAATAAACCTGTGGGCTTGTTGAATATCAATAATTATTATGACAGTTTGTTGACATTTCTTGATAAAGCTGTGGAACAGAATTTCATTTCAGAAAATTCACGACGAAAGCTCATCTGTGCTTCGACTGCCGACCAATTAATTGATGATTTGGAAGCTTTTGTTCATAAGCCTGATCCGATGATAACAAAGATCAATTGGTCGCAATCAAGCAGTAAGAAAAGGAAGTTGGATCATTGATTCAAAAGTCGTGGATTGGTTTGCGTTTGTTTCAGTTTGTTATCTTCAATAAAATTCCAGGTGATATCTCTTTCATTATGTACTCTTATTAATAGTTATTTTGACATTAGGGACAATGTCATATTCTGATTGGGAGGAGAACAAACTTATAAAAAATTTTTTTTAAAAAAAATAAAAATAAATATATATATTATTTTAAAATAAAATCATGTTTATTGTTTGTATCTTAGTAATTTTTGCAAAAATGTCATACATTACATGTTTGAAAGAGTTAAATTAGAACATGCATTAATCTATTTAAGAATGTTTTAATTTTTATTTAAAAAAAAAATCAATTTTAATATTTTGATCAATATAAAAATATGATTTATGAAATCTTTTTGAGTGATTAACCATTGTGATAAAATCAGGTATTAAAGTATATGGCCCAAGAAAACAGCTTTCGAGCCTTTATTGATCATGAGAGAAACTATCTATTGTTTAGATCTTGAGTTCTTATTTTGAAAAAAAAATGATATTTCCTGAAAAAAAGGAGAAAAATATAAAAAGAAAGATATTGAAGATCTATGTAATTTTTAAGTTATATGTTACGACCCATATATCTCTCACAAAAAAAAAAGAAAGAAAGAGAGATTTTTTGTAATGCCTGAGAATTCGATTATGGTAATCTGATATGACTTATTGATGATGAATTGAGGTGATTATAGCCGGGCCATTCTGAGACCAGACTGGGCAAAACATATGGAAAGTACAATGTTTGGACAGAACTATTGGCGCCCGAGTGGTAGGAAATGACCGCCCGAGCGCCAGTGTTCAATAAGAATACCATTCAGGCAGAACCTGTGGCGCCCGAGCGGTAGAAAATTACCTCCCGAGCGCCAATGGATAACAAGCCGAGTACCGGGCAGAGTGTTCGGCGCCCAAGCGGTAGTTTATAACCGCCCGAGCGCCGACTGAAATCATGGAGAATGAGACACGTATCATTGCCATGCAAGTTGAGGTATATATATGTATATATCTTCATTCCCCTCATTTATCAGCTGGAAGAGTCGAGAAAACCTTATGAGAAATCCTCCAGCTTCTTCGTAGCGTTGAATTGTGATTATGCGAGATCCGTCCGTCTGATTTTGAATCCGAATTCACTACTGTGATCCTATCATTGACAGCTACAACTGGACGTAAGTTTTGTTACGTTTAGATACGATTTGAAATTATGATATTGTCAGAATTGAATAGCAATCATATATGGTGTTTCTGATACAGTAGACATCGTATAATTGAAGTCAGATTAAAGAACAGACTATTTCTATAATGTTATGATTTTCGAAATCGATTTGACTGAGATTCGATATCAGATTTGTATTATCATTGAAATTATGAGTTATACCGTTATTGATTATGAGTTCTGGTATTATTTCTGAGATGTTGAGATTTAAGGGGTTATCGAGACTGTATTGTTATATCGTCGAAACCTCAGTAGATTGATATTGAACAGATTTACGATTGACTGAGATTGTATTGTTGTACTGTATGTCGATTGACATTAATCAGAGAGTATGTTGATTTGAGTATTGATCAGAACAGGTTCTGAATTGAGTTACATGTTGATATTTTGTCTGTTCGGTATTGTCATTACCAGATTGAGAATGGACAGAGTTGAATTCAGGACTTCGTCTTCGTCAGAGCGAGAAGATAACTCGAGTGAGGTTTGGCTCGAGTTTCCCTAAATCACATATTTTACCTTATTGTATTGATTTGATTAACGTACTTGTTCTCTTGATTTATAGACAGCAGGTATTAGACGAGTATTCTCTTGACAAAAGTGCCTGATAGTGGTGGGATCGCCACGGGCACATTGTACGATGTCACAAGATCGTGTATTGGCGATAGTGCCAAAGTCTGTCACCGGATGATTGGCTATCGATGTGGATAGATATGTGGCTTTTTCTATTACTGGTGATCGGTACTGTATCGATGTGGATAGAATCGTAACTCTTCTATTACTGATGATCGATATCATATCGATGTGGATAGAATCGGAGTTCTTCTATTACTGGTGATCGATACTATATTGATGTGGATAGAATCAGAGCTTCTTCTAATACTGGTGATCGATACCCTATCGACGTGGATAGAACTGGAGTCTTTTCTATTATTGTTGGTCGATATGGGAATGCCAACTTCTGGAAACCGGGATCCCTAGACTATGATTGAGTCTAGTCTTAAATGTGGAGTCATGAGTCTAATTGATAGTTTATATTGAGTTACATTGATTATGTTCCTGAATATGGTATATGATGAATTATGTTCCTGATGATGGTACATGTTTAGAATAAGATTTATTCTTGATATGGATTTATATTCTGATTGAATACATGTTAGACATATCTGTTATATGCTTTTATATTGTTTTATGATTGTATGTATACATGATTTATACTGAGAATGTAATTGTCACCGGAGTTATCCGGCTGTTGTCTTGTTTGTATGTGTGCATGGCAACAGGTGAGATAGGATCAGGGTCAAGAAGAGAACGAGGCTGGACTAGGTAGCGTGGTGATCCGGGCTTCGAAGCAACGTAGGATTCAGCAATGATATATAGTTGAACCTAGTTGAATTCTTGTAGATAATACAAGATTTATATGTTTATGTTTAGTATGTAATCTGAATTGAATTACATTACATTTCCGCTTTGTATTTTTAAAAAAAAAAATTTAGACCCTGTTTATTATAATTGGTTGAATTATTCCTAAAGACGATTAAGGAATGAATTAGCGTCCGGGTCCCCACAATAGGTGGTATCAGAGCATTAGGTTCAAGAACAGTAGGTTCTAGAACTGTAGGTTCTTGAGACTGAGATAGAAGCTAGTGAGCGGGGTAGATTGAGTTTCTTTCCCTGCTTTTGATTGCTAGCACGTGATTTATTATAATGTTGAATTACACTGTGTATGCTAGCATGCTAAGTATGATTTACTGCTTTTAATTACATGATTACCAGAATATCTGAATTGATTTGGTAATATGTCTGATTAAAAATGAATCAGAACCAATTCTTGATCAGAGGTAAGCTGATCAGGAAGGGACTGAGATGGATTTATCTCCTGTGATTGCTAACCCTTGTGGTGATCAGATATACCTCCTCGAAGAATTCCGGAAAGGGGTAGTACTTCGACTGATCAGATAGATGTATTAGAAACTCCGATGGAAACAAAGTTGAAACAGTTTCAGTCATTTCAGCCGCCGATTCTGAGGGGTGTTGAGACGTTTGAAGATTGTGAGAATTGGTTAGATGACATAGAAATACTGTTTGATTTACTGGACTATCCAAATGAACGGAGAATTAAACTGATGCCCAATCAGTTACACGAGGTCGCTAGGAGTTGGTGGATTACAACCAAAAGAGTATTAGAACAGCGGGGTACGCTGATTACGCGGGAAGTCTTTAAAGCTGAATTCTATCGAAGATTCTTCTCAGGATCATACCGAGAGGACAAGAGAGCAGAGTTTGAGAATTTGAGACAAGGACAACTGAATATTGAAGAATATGTTGCTAAATTCTCTACTTTACTGCGTTTTGTTCCTCAGATAGCTGGGAATGATGAAGCTGTAGCTGATCAGTTCATCAAAGGATTGAATTCAGAGATAATTGCATTGATAAATATGCAACAACCCTACCATTTTGCTGATAATTTGAATAAAGCAAAAAGAGCTGAGGCGAGTCTGATTAGAAAACAAGAAAGGTTGTGTGCAATGCAACCCCAGACACAACAATCCCCTCTCCGATTGGATAGTGGCAGTACGAGTGGGAAGCAAGATTTGCTGAAAGCTCGAAAGAAACAGTTTAAGAAGTTAGGAAGTGGACCGATTGGTTCATCTAGCTCCAGTGGTTCTAGCCCGAGTTATACTGGAGTTTATTGTAGAACTTGTGGAGGAAGGCATCCCACAGAACAATGCCGAGGTGTACTGGGTATTTGTCATGTTTGTCGACAACCAGGACACTTTGGTAAAGTCTGTCCACAGAGAGGTTTCCCAAAGATTTCAGGGAGCAGAATCATCTGGTGGTAGTGATCGAGGAACAGACCCAGGACACACGTAATTATATAGTGGCAGGTAATAATCTTTTATGATTATATTGCATATGTATGATATATACTAATGCATTCCCTACGATTATCTTTGACTGAGTTTCATTGATATATGTTATACCTGTTGGGTCTGTATTACTGTAGTATTGATCTTTGTACCTTTTGGGTAGAGGAATTGATATCAGTGAATTCTGTGATATATTGTATACTACAGTAAAAGGGAATGGATTGAATTAAATTGTGTTGTACTTGTGTTGTCTGATTCTGACTACATTACTGATATTGATATGCTAACAAGTACAGAACTATTATAGATTCTTTCCATGAAATGGTAAGATTTGGACCTGAATGAGCAAAGAATGAATGATATACGGTAAGGATTCTCGATTTTGAATTCCTTGATATCCGTATTATGTATGATTCGACGATTATCGAAAAGAATGGAGTAATTCCTTATGTCTTCAGTTGATTACTGAAGTTGAGCCTATCTGGAAATTATTTGTCAGTAGCAAGAGAGTTGCTATAGTCGTTCCACATGAAATTCCGGATTTGTCCTATCTATGGAAAGCGATTTCAGCCTTGATTCGATATCAGGGTATGATTGATTGAATCGAACAGTTGAAATCTGTATTGAATATTCTGGGAACTGAGATGTTGTATACAGAATTGTTAGATATGAATCTTTATTATAACAGAGGGTATTCAGAGTCTATGATATCTGAAGATAGTATATTGACTGATTATAGCACAGTTGAGACCGTGATCTGTGGATGAGAACGACATTGAAAATGGCAGAACTTCATAAATGTCAGAAATGTCAGAAATTGCGTTTTATGCTGTTTACTAGATTAGTATAAATGATTGGTATTTTGAATCCGATCCGATATTACTCTTATTCTGAATCCATATTTGATGACGATTGTTATGAACCGTTGAGATTATATACAGTTCAAGCCGACTCAGAGTTGATTTTGAGAATTACAGCAGTTCAGAAGTTTGATCAGACTGTTCAGAACTTGATATCGATAGTTAGAACAGTGTGTCAATCAGAATACCAGGTAGGTAATGCTTTATTTTATATAATTAGTTGATTTGTTTGTGCCAGATATTTCAAATTTGAAATGACAGGTATTGTCAGATGCACACAGTAATAGATTCAGTATTATTCTGGTAACAGGAAATGTGTGATAATTCGAATAGGACAGTTTGATGTAAACAAATGAAATCAGTTATGTCAGAATTTGTATTGAAATGTCTAAATCGCTGATAGATGAAGACAGAAAGATAGAAACCAAGAGATTGGTTATACAGATTATCGATTCTTGAATAGAAATGGGGGTACATTTCTATGAATTTCGTGACGAAACTATCGAAAATCTTGCTATGACAGTGATATGATGTGATTATTATTGAACGATTGTTCAAATCTGCGGATGTTATATTGTACAGGATGACGTATAGATATGATCAGACGACTTAGATGTATGTCAGAAAAGGGGTCAGATTGTATTGAATGCCAGAGTGATTATATCATACCGTGATTTTTGATTGATTTTGTACTTTTGACAGAATGTATAGCATGATTTTCATCTATGGTTTATAGATTGAAGGATAGTCGGAGTGAACTATCTAGATACTGGAGGATATCCAAGAACTGTGGTGCTGGATTTTTTGCACTAGTGACCTGATGTTCTTGTCACTTTATGAAATATTGTACAATAATAGCTAGTAGATGAGTATCGAGATAGCTCTAGTCGAGGCATTGTACAAGGAGAACTGCGGATTTCCTTCGTATGGGGATAATACTGCGGTGAATGCTTGATAGTGAAAATTAAAACTGATTCAGAAGCAAATGAAGATCGCTCGGAAATTGATATAAATAAGCCAACGTCGGATGATGATTGTTGGTATGGAAGGCCGAAGATTGAATATATCCTTGAATAGGATTAACAGATTATGATATTGATTTGCTATCGAGTTGTTGATTGGTATATACGGATGTTGTATAGCCAATAGTTGTGATTGATTCTATCACAAGTTATTTGAATAGAATTTTTATATTATACTTCTTAAAAGACTCCTCTAGTCGGGGATCAGAATCAGTTAAAAGAATGATAATTTAGAATGAAGACTATTTGTTGTTGAAAGTGTAATAAAGTAGTTAGAATATCGAAGAAACTATTGAGAAGACAGAATCCGAGATGAGACAGAGATTTCAGAATTGTTTCATTGAGGTGAGCTTTCTGTTGGTTTCTGTACCTAGATTTCGAGGACGAAATCGTATTTAGGGGGGGAGAAATGTAATGCCCGAGAATTCGATTATGGTAATCTGATATGACTTATTGATGATGAATTGAGGTGATTATAGCCAGGCCATTCCGAGACCAACTGGGCAAAACATATTGAAAGTACAATGTTTTGGACAGAACTGTTGGCGCCCGAGCGGTAGGAAATGACCGCCCGAGCGCCAGTGTTCAATAAGAATACCATTTGGGCAAGAACCTGTGTCGCCCCGAGCGGTAGAAAATTACCGCCCGAGCGCCAATGGATAACAAGCCGAGTACCGGGCAGAGTGTTCGGCGCCCAAGCGGTAGTTTATAACCGCCCGAGCGCCGGATTGAAAATCATGGAGAACTGAGACACGTATCATTGCCATGCAAGTTGAGTATATATTGTATATATCTTCATTCCCCTCATTTATCAGCTGGAAGAGTCGAGAAAACCTTATGAGAAATCCTCCAGCTTCTTCGTAGCGTTGAATTGTGATTATGCGAGATCCGTCCGTCTGATTTTGAATCCGACTTTCAGTACTGTGATCCTATCATTGACAAGCTACAACTGGACGTAAGTTTTGTTACGTTTAGATACAATTTGAAATTATGATATTGTCAGAATTGAATAGGAATCATATATGATGTTTCTGATACAGTAGACATCGTATAATTGAAGTCAGATTAAAGAACAGACTATTTCTGTAATTGTTATGATTTTCGGAATCGATTTGACTGAAGATTCGATATCAGATTTGTATTATCTATTGAAATTATGAGTTATACCGTTATTGATTATGAGTTATGGTATTATTTCTGAGATGTTGAGATTTAAGGGGTTATCGAGACTGTATTAGTTATATCGTCGAAACCTCAGTAGATTGATATTGATCAGATTACGATTGACTGAGATTGTATTGTTGTACTGTATGTCGATTGGCATTGATCAGAGAGTATGTTGATTTGAGTATTGATCAGAACAGGTTCTGAATTGAGTTACATGTTGATATTGTGTATGTTCGGTATTGTCATTACCAGATTGAGAATGGGACAGAGTGAATTCAGGACTTCGTCTTCGTCAGAGCGAGAAGATAAATGTATAAATTAATGTTGAGTTGGGATTGCACAACTCGAGTGAGGTTTGGCTCGAGTTTCCCTAAATCACATATTTTACCTTATTGTATTGATTGATTAACGTACTTGTTCTCTTGATTTATAGACAGCAGGTATTAGACGAGTAATCTTGTGCCAAAAGTGCCGATAGTGGTGGGATCGCCACGGGCACATTGTACGATGTCACAAGATCGTGTATTGGCGATAGTGCCAAAGTCTGTCACCGGATGATTGGCTATCGATGTGGATAGATATGTGGCTTTTCTATTACTGGTGATCGGTACTGTATCGATGTGGATAGAAATCGTAACTCTTCTATACTGATAATCGATATCATATCGATGTGGATAGAATCGGAGTTCTTCTATTACTGGTGATCGATACTATATTGATGTGGATAGAATCAGAGCTTCTTCTATTACTGGTGATCGATACCCTATCGACGTGGATAGAACTGGAGTCTTTTCTATTACTGTTGGTCGTTATAGGAATTCCAACTTCTGGAAACCGGGATCCCTAGACTAGGATTGAGTCTAGTCTTAAATGTGGAGTCATGAGTCTAATTGATAGTTTATATTGAATTACATTGATTATGTTCCTGAATATGGTACATGATGAATTATGTTCCTGATGTTGGTACATGTTTAGAATAGGATTTATTCTTGATATGGATTTATATTCTAATTTGAATACATGTTATACATATCTGTTATATGCTTTTATATTGTTTTATGATTGCTTGTATACATGATTTATTCTGAGAATGTAATTCTCACCGGAGTATTCTGCTGTTGTCTTGTTTGTATGTGTGCATGGCAACAGGTGGAATAGAATCAGGGTCAAGAAGAGAACGAGGCTGGACTAGATAGCGTGGAGATCCTGGCTTCGAAGCAACGTAGGATTCAGCATTGATATATAGTTGAACCTAGTTGAATTTTTGTAGATAATACAAGATTTATATGTTTATGTTTAGTATGTAATCTGAAGTGAATTACATTACGTTTCCGCTTTGTATTTAAAAAAAAAAATTAGACCCTGTTTATTATAATTGGTTTGAATTATTCCTAAAGACGATTAAGGAATGAATTAGCATTGGTTTGAATTATTGTAAAGGCCCGTATTTCGTATTCATAATTTTGCAGGAATTATTAAAAATTTTCTAAATAAATAAGTATCTTGTCCCATTTAATTAAAGTAAATATGTAAATAATTTTAACTTTAAAATAACAGCGGAAACAATATGTTTTCACCAACAATTTAAAAATAATTCAACGTAAACATCAACTTAACAATAATCCAACGTATTAAAACTGAGTTTGAATAATAAAAGGTGCATAAATTAAATCATGAGGTCCTGGGTTTACTACTGCTGTCCCAGATCGCTCACTGGTCTCCGTCCGCGGTCCCGACCTCATCAATACCTACAACAATCAAGTCTAGTGAGTCTAAAGACTCAACATGTATATAATCGTGAATAACAAGTAAATATATCATAAAATCGCATGCAACGTAAAAATAAAGTATCGTAAAGCGTACGGTAAAAATCATATCATGAATAATTATAACTACAGTGCATATCTAACAATCATACGTAAAATCTTGCTCAATAGAGCTCTGTCATAACATATCAAAATTTTATGGTAGAGATAATGTTTCTAAGCTAGTGGACCCATAACATAGCGTAAGCGCCTGATCAGACTAAACCACAGTATACTGGGCGGTAGAGATCAATCACAGCCCTTGGACTGGATGTCCGTACCCATACATAATCATAAACCTGTCGAAGTCACCGGCGGAGAGGTCCTCGGTTGCGCCTACCGACTTCCAAACCCATAAGCATGAGGTGGCCATAAGACATATAGCATATATCTCAAAAATAAACATTTTATATTTTTATGCACGTAATATAATTATAACCTTATTATTACCGGATGAGTTGAATCGTTCCCAGGCTTGCTGCGACTTACTTCTAATATGTGACACATGCAATAAATCTTAACTTGACAAAAATTTTAACAATAGAACTAAAACGAAACGATTCGGTTCCAACAACTTGATTTTTAACCATGGCTTCGTACCAACCCGAACCAACATTAAACCGACGTTTAACCATGATTAAAATACCCAAAAATACTGAAAATATGCATAATAACTGTAAAACACGAAAATAGGTGAAGGAATTCAAAAACATTAAAACACTCTTTCGAGAGTCATTTTGGACACAGTTCACAGTAATTCTCGTACGACCTCTAAACTTGACCAAATCACGAACGGCCAAAAACATGACTTTCCTAACTCATTGAGGTACTGTTGAGTCCAAGGCCATGGGCTAAAAGCAAACCAAGAACTCAAACGACCTCCAAAATCGAAGATGAAGCTTGCTGTCAAAAAACAAGAAATTACAGCAGCAACTATGGGGTTGTTTTGATCAATTTATGAAACTAATGACCATGGTGGCTTGCACCACCAACCAGAGACTCTTACCAACATCCTAAGGCATAGCTTGGACCATGGCTAAGGGCTGAAAGCCAACCACAACCCAAGCAAATACCTAGGACAAGAACACAAAATTCTGTACTGTGATGTTTTGCAATAACTTGCTGTCTGTATAATTTCAGTGGTCCTATATCGACCATGGCTCAATATAGACAATGATGAAGTGTTGTAGGAACCATGGCTATGGGCTAGAAGCCAACCATAATCCATATAACACAACCAAAACCGAAACCATACTCATACCACAAATCAGAAATTAAAACCGATGAGCACTTGTCATGTTTATGTAAAAATCTGAGGATCTATGAACAAGCTTTGAAAGAGGATTTGGTCACGTCATAAACATGATAAGGAAGGGTTTTAACCATGGCTACAGCCCTAAGACAGCCAGGATTTCGAACACCCCTCAACAACTTAATGATAGAAAAATCGAACCAAATCTGTAGCTGTGAAAATAGTTGCTGTCATGCTGTTGTTTGAAATATTTGGACTCAAACCAATGAACCAATAACACCTAACATACTCTAAATCATTCCTAGAAGTAGCCATGAATGCCTGGGAATCGAGCAACTCCCTGTAAGCAACAAAAACACCAAACCGTGAAGTTGAAAGCAATAGAGCCAAGAATTCTGTACATATTTTTGCTTGGAAAGTTGCTGTCCTTTTCGATTTATTGCTTGAATCATGCATATATAATGGTTTAAAAATATCTATAGAACTTGATTGAAGAGAAAAGAAACAATATATACATGCCTGGAATTTGTTTGACACAAAACAAATCAATAAACGAAGACGAGCGGCGGGGGAAACCGGTTGGATTCTCTCTTATTTTCTGCTGCTATTCTCGATTACCTTAGCTGCTGTTATCACGTTTATAAGCTGCTAATTCTGATATGTTTTAGAAGCTTCTGGTTGTAGGAAATGTAAGGGATGAAAGTGAATGATATAGGGGGTGTTAAAGGTGCTATAATACCCATTAAGTGGGGGTTACATGTCAAGAATTGAATGCTCTCCATTCCTTTTGCTGTCGTTGCCTTTCACGATTTTCCCAGTTGTTTACTTCTGATTTTTTTTGTTAAGCATATGAATGTAGGACTTGTAGGTAAGTGAGAGAGGAATGTTAATAATGGTGTTAAAGGGTCCAAATATACATGTAAAAGAGAGTTACAAGTGAATGGAATTTTGAATGGCTTTGACTTATTTCACACTCTGGGTTGTAGCTTTCTCATTCTTGTATTCTTGTTGCACGGTTACTCTTACTAGTATAATTGATTAAGGAGTTATGAGGTGAATTATGGTGCTTGTTTTACCCCTAATTATTGAATTTAAAAGTGAGAAATGAACACACCATGAAGGAGGGACTTTAATGAGGTTTACTAAGCATTTGAATTTTGCTTAAGGAGTTGATTAAATTTCTACTAATATTGCATGGTATAATGTTGATAAGTCTTGTATTTTAAATTCTTAGTGTTTTTAAATAACCATTTTATGTTTTAGTTAATTAAAAACTTAAATTAGAATGAAATCTTGCATGGCATTGCATGGTTTAAAATTTAAGTATTTAAATGCTATGTTTAATTTCTTGATATTATACTTAGATTAATTTATCCCCACTTGTTAACATATTTTACTTAAGCTTTAATTAAATATTGAACCTAATAGAATTTATTTACTAATTTGACTCCCATTAATTTAATAAATCCTAAAACATTCTTTTTCTTCAAATTAAATTTCTTGACTTAATTTAAATTTAGGAATATTTGTCTTATTATTAATCTTATCTAAAATCTCCAAACTCCGGTCCGGCCTCGCGTATTTATCCTGAAAAGATGAAACTAAACATCTACTTTTTTTTAAAATACCTAAAACACTTCATATTTTCAAAAATTCATTTTTATTTAAATAATATAAATGCATGGCTTATACGTAATCTGATTTTCGGGTTCTACAACTCTACCCCTTAAAGGAATTTCGTCCTCGAAATTAAAACTTACCGAATAACTCGGGATAACGACTCCTCATTTCTGGCTCAGGTTCCCACGTAGCTTCTTCCTCCGAATGATTGAGCCATTTTACTTTCACTAGCTTGATCATTTTGTTCCGAAGCTTTTTCTCCTGCCTGTCTTAAATTTTCACCGGTCTTTCCTCATAAGACAAGTTCGGAGTGAGCTGCAACGGCTCAAAATTCAAGACATGCGATGGATTCCCCACATACTTTCTCAACATAGAGACGTGGAACACGTTGTGTACTCGGCCAGATTCGGCGGAAGAGCAACACGATATGCTAATGTCCCAATTCTGTCGGGATCTCAAATGGTCCGATGAATCTCGGACTGAGCTTTTTTCTTTCTGAACCGCATGACGCCTTTCATCGGTGCTATCTTAACGAAAACATGGTCACCAACAGCAAATTCTAGATCTCTCCTCCTCTGATCCGCATAACTTTTGTCTGCTCTGAGCAGTCCTCATCCTGTCACGTTTCTTGACTACTACATCGGCGGCCTGCTGCACAATCTCCGGACCCAATTCTGCTCTCTCCCCTACTTCATCCCAATGAATAGGCGATCTACACTTACGACCGTACAGTGCTTCATATGGAGCCATACCTATAGACGACTGAAAACTGTTGTTATAGGTAAACTCCACCAATGGTAGCTTTGATTCCCAACTCCCGGAGAAATCAAGGACACATGCACGGAGGAGATCCTCCAAAATCTGGATAACTCTCTCGGATTGACCATCTGTCTGTGGGTGAAAAGCTGTGCTAAACAACAACTTCGTACCCATAGCTGAGTGTAGACTCTTCCAAAATGATGAAGTGAATCTAGGATCTCGGTCAGACACTATAGAAACGGGAATGCCATGAAGTCTAACGATCTCCCGGATATATAATTCTGCATACTGGATCATGGTGAAAGTAGTCTTAATAGGCAAGAAATGAGCTGATTTCGTAAGACGATCAACAATCACCCATATAGCATTCGACCCTCTGACTGACTTCGGCAGACCGACAACGAAGTCCATGGTGACATTCTCCCACTTCCACTCGGGAATAGGAAGAGGCTTGAGCATACCCGCTGGTCTCTGATGTTCCGCTTTCACTAGCTGACACGTCAGACACTCGGAAACAAATCGTCTGATATCCCTCTTCATCCCTGGCCACCAATATAATAACTGCAGGTCTTTGTACATCTTCGTACTCCCAGGATGAATAGAGTACGACGACATATGGGCCTCAGATAAGATATCCTCTCGAATAGATTCGCTGTTCGGAACCCACATTCTGTCCCGATATCTGACAATACCGTCTCTAACTGTGTACAAGATACTGCCCTTGGCTTCATCTCTCTGTCTCCACTTAGCCAATTTCTCATCTGCTAACTGGCCACTGCGAATACGGCCTAAGAGAGAAGACTGGATCGTCAAAGTAGATAGATGAGGAACTCTACCTTGAGGATATGTCTCTAAATCAAACCTCTGCAACTCAAACTGAAGAGGTCTTGAAACCACCAAATGAGCCATCCCTGCAACTTTCTTGCTCAACGCGTCTGCAACTACATTAGCTTTGCCAGGATGATAGCTAATGTCACAGTCGTAGTCCTTTACTGGTTCCAACCAACGCCTCTGCCGCATATTCAACTCTTTCTGTGTAAAGAAGTATTTGAGACTTTTGTGGTTGGTGAAGATCAGACACTTCTCTCCGTACAAATAATGCCTCCAAATCTTCAATGCAAATACTACGGCTGCCAACTCTAGATCATGGGTAGGATAATTCTTCTCATGAGTCTTCAACTGACGAGAAGCATATGCTATCACCTTCCCATGCTGCATCAATAGCGCCTAACCCGAGTTTCGAAGCATCGGTGTACAGAACAAAATCCCCGGGTCCTGAAGGCATGGCCAATACCGGCGCCGAAATAAGAGCTTGTTTCAATTAATCGAAGCTCTTCTGACATTCCTCGCTCCACACATACTTAACATTCTTCTTCGTCAATGATGTGAGTGGAACTGCGATGGAGGAGAATCCTCGAATAAACTTCCGATAGTATCCTGCTAGTCCAAGGAAACTACGGATCTCGGATGCATTTTGAGGCACAACCCAATCTCTGACTGCTGCAACTTTCGTCGGGTCTACCTCGATCCCACTGCTAGAAATGACGTGGCCTAAGAACGCCACTTTCTCTAACCAGAACTCGCATTTGCTGAACTTCGCGAATAGTTTGTGCTTTTGTAAGGTCTGCAGTACTGTGGTCAGATGTCTATTGTGATCCTCTTGATTCTTTGAGTAGATGAGAATATCATCTATGAATACTATCACGAACTGATCAAGATATGGCTGGAATACGCGATTCATGAGATCCATGAAGATCGCTGGCGCATTCGTCAAACCGAACGGCATCACAAGAAACTCGAAGTGGCCATAACGAGTCCTGAAAGCAGTCTTGAGAACGTCGGCGTCTTTCACTCTCAGCTGATGATAACCAGAACGCAGATCAATCTTGGAGAATACCGAAGCTCCCTCCAATTGATCAAATAAATCTCTATCCTTGGGAGTGGGTACTTGTTCTTCACTGTAACGTTGTTCAACTCCCGGTAATCAATGCAGAGCCTCATAGAACCATCCTTTTTCTTCCCAAGAATACCGGTGCGCCCCATGGCGAAAAGCTCGGGCGAATGAACTCCTTGTCAAGAAGTTCCTGAATCTGTTTCTTGAGTTTTGCCATCTCCGTCGGTGCTAATCTGTATGGCGCCTTTGAGATCGGTGCCGTACCGGGCATAAGCTTAATAGAAAATTCCACCTCTCGCACAGGTGGTAATCCAGAGACGTCATCAGGAAAAACGTCTAGAAAATCCCGGACAACTGGAACATCGGATGCTGACTGTTTGGGCGTCTCGAGAACGGATACAAGAGTAGCTAAAAATGCTCGGCACCCTCTACGAATGAGCTTCCTAGCCTGGACACAAGATATCATACGCGGTAAATTAAAATACCTGTCTGGCTCGAATAAGAATTGTTCCATCCCCGGCGGTCGGACGAGAACAGATCTCTGCTGGAAGTCAATCAAAACTCTGTTCCTCAATAGCCAGTCCATCCCTAGAATGATATCAAATTCTGGCATCGGCAGAACGATAAGATCCGCATACACAAGATTACCATGAAGTTCCAGGTCTATATCTCGGATCACATTAGTGGCTGTCATCTCCTCTCCAGAAGGCAATGTTACGGAATACGCTATGTCTAGCCCAATTGATTTGATCTTGAGAGAATTTGCAAAGGTTTCTGAAATGAACGAATGAGTAGCCCCTGAATCTATCAGGGCTTTCGTAGCTGAACCGGCTATAAAGATTCTCCCTGAAAGATTAGAATATTATGCTAAACCCAATAGTTTTACAAGAATTATGCTTATAGACATGACAAGGTCAAAGTTCTTCTAACCTACGTTCCCGTAAATAACACTGATTAGAGCATGCAATCCTATCATAAATTCTAAGTTTAAAATATTAACCCAAAACATTAAACTTCAAATACAACTTAAGGATTTATGATACCTGTCATGAGCATCGTCTCCGGGTTGGTCTCCGTAGCATGGAGAGCAAAAACTCTTCCTTGGTAGGCAGATTCTTCTGTGGGCAATTCTTCAATATGTGGTCAGTACTACCACATTTGTAACACTTTCCCGAACCATACATACATGGCCCAGCATGACGACGTGAGCACCTGGCACAGACTGGATACTCCACTGTCCTCGGGACTGCTCGTCCCTGCGGTTGCTGCTGTGGCCCTCTGTTCTTGGGTGGACCGTGGAAAGGTCTCTTATTCTGATGCTGTGACTGAGGAGGACGGTGTGGTGCCTGAAATGGTCGTTTTCCAAGGCGATCGCGCTCAATATCATTCTGGTCTTGCTCTGCCACTAGAGCTCTTGAAACGGCAACATCATAGGTAGTAGGGCCAGCCACCCTAACATCACGGCGTATGATCGGCCGTAGACCATTCAGAAAATGCCTCAATTTAGCTCCAGCATCATTAGCAATTAGGGGTACAAAGTGACATCCCCTCTCGAACTTACGGATGAACTCCGTAACAGTCAAGTCTCCCTGCCTCAGGGTCATGAACTCCGTGGTCAACCTCGAATGTACCTCCTCAGTAAAATATTTAGAATAGAATACCTCTGTGAAGTGCTCCCAGCTCAAAGTAGTCAAATCCAAAGCCACTGATGCTCCTTCCCACCATAGGCGAGCGTCTCCTCCGAATAGGTAGGTCGCACATCGAACCCTATCTCCATCTTCAAGCCCATAAACTCGAAAATAACCTCAAGGGACTTAATCCAACCCTCGGCTGCCATAGGATCGGATGTCCCTAAGAATTCCTTTGGTCGCATCTTCATGAACCGCTCATAGATAGCCTCCGGTCCCGGCTGTCTGGCTCCCACTGCATTGTTCCCCGCAAACTGAGCGAAGAACTGAGTCATCCCAGCTAGCATCTGGGCATTCATGTCTGGTGGAGGGGGTGGTGGTAGATCTCTCTCCTCGTTCTCCCTTTGTCTCTGATCCTCACCGCCCTCATGACGGCGCTCATCATCACCTATCGGGCGTCCAACACGGCGTCTAGGAGGCATGTTGTTCCATAATTATAACCCATACGTAACCAACATGCATAATTCCACTATTTCTTTACATTTAAATAAATAATGCATCGTAATCTTGACGTAAAATATTTCATGCAATCATGACGAAAAAAATATTTCATGCTTTAAAATAAATGCGTAATCGTAAGACTTACAGACCGAAGACGTGACTTCATGAGCTTCTCGAGAGCAGTAGTAGTACAACCCTTTACAAGATCATAGGCTCTGATACCAACTGTAAAGGCCCGTATTTCGTATTCATAATTTTGCGAAATTATTAAAAATTTTCTAAATAAATAATTATCTTGTCCCATTTAATTAAAGTAAATATGTATATATTTAACTTTAAAATAACAGCGGAAACAAATATTGTTTTCAACCAACAATTTAAAATAATTCAACGTAAACATCAACTTAAAAATAATCCAGCGTATTAAAACTGAGTTTGAATAAAAAGGTGCATAAATTAAATCATGAGGTCCTCGGGTTTACTACTGCTGTCCCAAGATCGCTCACTGGTCTCCGTCCGCTGTCCCGACCTCATCAATACCTAAACAATCAAGTCTAGTGAGTCTAAAGACTCAACATGTATATATCGTGAATAACAAGTAATATATCATAAAATCGCATGCAACGTAAAAATAAAGTATCGTAAAGCGTACGGTAAAATCAATCATGAATAATTATAACTACATGCATATCTAACAATCATACGTAAAAGCTTTGCTCAATAGAGCTCTGTCATAACATATCAAAATTTTATGGTAGAGATAATGTTTCTAAGCTAGTGGCCCATAACATAGCGTAAGCGCCTGATCAGACTAAACCACAGTATACTGGGCGTAGAGATCAATCACAGCCCTTGGACTGGATGTCCGTACCCATACATAATCATAAACCGGTCGAAAGTCACCGGGCGGAGAGGTCCTCGGTTGCGCCTACCGACTTCCAAACCCATAAGCATAAGGTGGCCATAAGACATATAGCATATATCTCAAAAATAAACATTTTATATTTTTATGCACGTATAATTATAACCTTATTATTACCGGATGAGTTGAATCGTTCCCAGGCTTGCTGCGACTTACTTCTAATATGTGACACATGCAAAATCTTAACTTGACAAAAATTTTAACAATAGAACCAAAAACGAAACGATTCGGTCCAACAACTTGATTTTTAACCATGGCTTCGTACCAACCCGAACCAACATTAAACCGACGTTTAACCATGATTAAAAATACCCCAAAAACACTAAAAAATATGCATAATAACTGTAAAACACGAAAATAGGTGAAAGGAATTCAAAAACATAAAACACTCTTTCGAGAGTCATTTTGGCACCTTTCACCGTAAATTCTCGTACGACCTCTAAACTTGACCAAATCACGATGGCCAAAAACATGACTTTCCTAACTCATTGAGGTACTGTCCAGTCCAAGGCCATGGGCTGAAAGCCAACCAAGAACATAAACACCTCCAAACCGAAGATGAAGCTTGCTGTAAAAAAAACCAGAAATTACAGCAGCAACTATGTGGTTGTTTTGATCAATTTATGAAACTAATGACCATGGTGGCTTGCACTACCAACCAGAGACTCTTAACAACATCCTATGGCATGGCTTTGACCATGGCTAAGGGCTAAAACCCAACAACCCAAGCAAATACCTAGGACAAATCACAGCTCCAACCCAAGAACACAAAATTCTGTACTGTGATGTTTTGCACTAACTTGCTGTCTTGTATAATTTCCAGTGGTCCTATAATCGACCATGGCTCAATCTAGACATGATGAAGTGTTGTAGGAACCATGGCTATGGGCTAGAAGCCAACCATAATCCATATAACACAACCAAAACCGAAACCATACTCATACCACAAATCAGAAATTTAAAACCGATGAGCACTTGTAATGTTTATGTAAAAATATGAGGGATCTATGAAACAAGCTTTGAAAAGAGGATTTGGTCACGTCTTAAACATGATAAGGAAGGGTTTTAACCATGGCTACAGCCCCTAAGACAGCCAGGATTTCGAACACCCCTCAAACAACTTAATGTCAGAAAAATCGAACCAAATCTGTAGCTTGTGAAAATAGTTGCTGTCATGCTGTTGTTTGAAATGTTTGAACTCAGACCAATGAACCAATAACACCCTAACATACTGTAAATCATTCCTAGAAGTAGCCATGAATGCCTGGAATCGAGCAACTCCCTGTAAGCAACCAAAAACACCAAACCGTGAAGTTGAAAGCAATAGAGCCAAGAATTCTGTACATATTTTTGCTTGGAAAGTTGCTGTCCTTTTCGATTTATTGCTTGAATCATGCATATATAATGGTTTAAAAATATCTATAGAACTTGATTGAAGAGAAAAGAAACAATATATACATGCCTGGAATTTGTTTTGACACAAAAGAAATCAATACAACGAAGACGAGCGGCGGAACCGAGTTGGATTCTCTTATTTTCTGCTGCTATTCTCGATTACCTTAGCTGCTGTTACCACGTTTCTAAGCTGCTAATTCTGATATGTTTCGAAGCTTATGGTTGTAGGAAATGTAAGGGATGAAAGTGATGATATAGGGGGTGTTAAAGGTGCTATAATACCCATTAAGTTGGGGGTTACATGTCAAGAATTTGAATTGCTTCTCCATTCCTTTGCTGCCGTTGCCTTTCACGATTTTCCAGTTGTTTACTTCTGATTTTTTTTTTTTTTAAGCATATGAATGTAGGACATGTAGGTAAGGAAGAGGAATGTTAATAATGGTGTTAAAGGGTCCATAATATACATTAAAATGAGAGTTACAAGTGAATGGAATTTTGAATGGCATTTGAATTATTTCACACTCTTGGTTGTAGCTTTTCTTATTCTGTATTTCTTGTTGCACGGTTCTTTACTAGTATAATGTGATTGAGGAGTTATGAGGTGAATTATGGTGCTTGTTTTACCCTAATTATTGAATTTAAAATTGGAGAAATGAACACACCATGAAGGAGGTGACTTTAATGAGGTTTACTAAGCATTTGGATTTTGCTTAAGGAGTTGTAAATTTACTAATATTGCATTGTATAATGTTGATTAAGTTGTATTTTAAATTCTTAGTGTTTTAAATAACCATTTTATGTTTTAGTGAATAACAACTTAAATTAGAATGAAATCTTGCATGGCATTGCATGGTTTAAAATTTAAGTATTTAAATGCTAGTTTAATTTCTTCACTATATATACTTAGATAATTTATCCCCACTTGTTAACATTTTACTTAAACTTTAATTAAATATTGAACCTAATAGAATTTATTACTAATTTGACTCCATTTTTAATAAATCCTAAAACATTCTTTTTCTTCAAATTAAATTATTCTTGACTTAATTTAAATTTAGGAATATTGTCTATTATAAATTATCTAAAATCTCCAAACTCCGGTCCGGCCTCGCGTATTTATCCTGAAAAGATGAAACTAAAATACTTTTTTTTAAAATACCTAAAACACTTCATATTTTCATAAAAATTCATTTTTAATTTAAATAATATAAATTATGCATGGCTTATACGTAATCTGATTTACGGGTTCTACAATTATTCCTAAAGACGATTAAGGAATGAATTAGCGTCCGGGTCCCCACATTTTTATTGTACAAATTAAATAAATATGGGGTCAAGAAGCATAAACTTATTCTGATTCCATTATGTTATGAAAAATTATATTTATATATCAGGAAACATATATAATAAGAACAATTAGATTTTGAATCAATGGATTTTCTATCTTTTGATTAGTTTGGCTCGTTTGTCTGTCTGCATTCTGTAAACCATTTTTCTGAGCATTTATCTGTATTCGAACTCCATGAGAGAAATCGTTTGCCATAAATTGAAACATTTATTAACCTGTGAGGATATGGAGTTGAGACTCTACTAGGAATTTCTGAAGGCCTTGTACATTTAACTACATGACATAAGCTTTGAATTGATCATCTCAAATTATTTCATTAATTATAATTATGATGATCTTTATATAACTTTGACAGTTTTCAAATTTAATTTAAATACTTAGATAGTTTTGATTACATTTCTATTTAATTAATCAATATGTTTTGTATTGCTACTTAACGTTAAATTGCTTGGGACTAGAAATAAGATGGTTGGGAGGTGTGATAAACATAAAAAATATACATTAGTTAAATGTTTTATAATATAAATATATAGTTTTGTTTATTAACTGTTTAATATTCTATGTTTTATAATAAATTGTATAAATATATTTTGTTGTGTAATTATAAGTTTTTACTATTTTTTACAGGTTCGATAAAACAAGAATAAACTTGGCGTTGCAAATGGGATTAAGATGATTCTTGGAACCTGTAGAAAGTTGATGTTAATATCTACAATATGGTGACAAGCATGAGATAAAATTGTCTTACAATTGGGATCAAATTAAGCAACAAATAAAGTTACCAAAGGAGTGTCGGTTTTACCAGCTCTAGTATTTTGACCATATCTCTCAAATTACTTGGTCAAATGGTTTGAAAAAAATACCACAACTAGACACTCAATTATCCACATGTTTCTTTTTATGTGAAGAAGCAAAACGGAGAAGAAGATTTTCAAAGGATGTGTAATATAATATAATATCTTGGAACACCAATGAAGACTTATGTGTAAAAAATAATATTTTATTTGTGGTTGTCTCCCCAAATTTGGCTATAAATAGGGGTGCATTGTAATGAATTGAGATATCCCTCATTCTATGAACAAACCTTTGAGTTCATAATATTTCTCTTTATATTTTTCCTTTATTTTTTCATTTAAATATAATTAGCATGTTAATTCATATTCAAGTTTTACACTTTGAATAATGAATAGCTAACTTCCTAAGTTGAGATGAAAAGGTGAAACTCTCTGGCCTGATAATAAAGTTACTAAAGGTAAGAATCTATATTTTATATTATTTAATCTTTTTTTTATTGTTTATGTTATATTTATTTCTTTAACCATTTTTATACCCTATTATAAGTGAGAGTTTTTGATTTTATTGTTGCTATATGTTACACTAAATTCTTGGAACCATTTAAATGTTAGTTTGGTATTACCAACCATTTAAGTGGATGTCTTGATTTATTCTATATGAATATATATAATATTAAATTACTTGGAACCATTCAAATGTTGTTTGGTTTTACCAACAATTTAAAGTGGGAACCTTGATTTACTATATATAAATATATCATAATATTAATTCTTGGTACCATTAAATGTTAGTTTGGTTTTACCACCATTTAAAGTGGGAACCTTGATTTAGTGTTTACAAATATATATATAGCACAATAAATACTTGACAACATTTATAAATTTTGGTATATATTATATACTTATAAGTAATAATATATAACATAATATAAATATGATTATTTAATATGTTGGAACCATTTTATTAAGTGGATTTCAATAATGTTCGTTAATGTTAACTTATTAAATACCAAGATTGGATCCTTTAATCTCAACTACTTAAATTAAAATTTGAACAAATAAAAATTACCCAATAAAGATTCAAACAACTAAAGAAAAATAAATAAAAAGACATTGTAGTGGACTTGTAATTACCTTAGCTTCCTCATGGATATGATATTCGAACTCATCGAATTATACTACTTGTGGACAACCTACTCTTGGGAGTGCAACAATCAAAGTCGCAACAAAATTCACAAATTGTATTAGCCATCTAATGCCAACAACTTCAAGGCCCATGACACTTTGATATTCCAAAACACTATTGGAAACCCTAGTCGTCATCGCCGTCGCCGGAGCTCCATCGCCAGATTCCGGCCGACTTAATTTTTTTTTATTAAAACAAGGGGCTGTTCGGGCAGCCCCTTAGGCTGCCCTTGCTGCCCGAAACGTGCAGCCCGAGCTGCCCCAAATGGGCAGCAACCATGCTGCCCAAAAACACCCCAAAATCGGCCCTCGATTTGTTGTTTTGGTTGTCTCATGCGGTTTAGAAAATGACCTCAACATAATATCATTTATATGTTACACAATATAGTATCCTTAGCTCTGATACCACTTGAAAGAGGATCGATTACGGTGCCCGAATGCGCAACGAAAGTTTCAAAAATTTGTTTTCAAGGCAAAAAATCGAGCACCTCATGTAGTAGTGTGTAGCTAGGGTTGTAATCGAGTCGAGACGAGCCGAACTCTTGAATGTTTGAGCTTGGTTCGTTTATAATCGAGACGAGCTCGAGCTTTATTTAACGAATATATGCATGGCTCACGAGCTTATTCAAGCCTTTATCGAGCCTAAACAAGCTTAATAAATATGAATTATACATTTAAATTTTCATTAAATTAAATAAAATGTAAATTATATATTTAAAGAAAAATATATTATTCTTATTAAAATTTGTAAATTTATTATAATAAATAAATTTAATAGATTTTTCTATATATTTCATAAATAATATGCAAAATCAATAAATCAAATATCAAAACTATTATTTTTTCATTTAAAAGATTACTCATGAACTTACCAACGAACATGTTCACGAGCTAACGAGCCGAATACTGTAAAGCTTGAGTTTGGTTTGTTTATCTTAACGAGCCTTATTAAACGAGCTCAAACGAGCTTTTATCGAATCGAGCTTCGAATAGCTCATAAACGGTTTGGTTCGTTTACATCCCTATGTGTAGCAAATACAAAAACACAAAATATGTCATACATAGTGTGTTAACAATATTTTACCTATCAATCACAAAGGATTGATGATGGCTCTAACTTAGTTTTAAAAAACTAAGCTCTTGAATGGCAAGACAATCTTCAAGCTCTTCTTGCTTCAAAATTAGGCTTACCACTTGCAAGCTAGAACCCCTCTTATTTTGCATTAGAAAAATAAGAGGATTTTTTCAAAGAAAAGTGTAGGATTTCCTCAACAACAATTGAAGAGAAAAATGAGGAGAATATTGTGCAATATTTCGGCCAAGGTGGAGTAGAGGAGAGAAGGGGAGAACTTTCTGGTCCTTGAAAAATTGATAAAGGTGCATGAGCATGCCATGCAAATTTTTAATGAAAAGTTCCTCCGACCCTTCACCTCCCTAACATGCTTTTTAAGTGGGCTTGTAACATTTACAATGCCTATGGACTTTATTTAAATGTCTCAAACACATTTGAGTCCATTAAAAACTTTACTTTATTTTACTCAAGGCCACTAGTTTAATAATTATTTCTAATTGGGCTCTACAAGGCCCAATGTTGTTTAATTAATTCAACACTTGAATTAATTTAATTATTTGGACTCTACTAGGTCCACTATTGTTTATAGTACAAGAATAAATGCTTATGGTGACATTCATAAATGTCATCATATTCAATATTTAGTGACATTTAAGTTTTATTGACAACTCTAACAAATGCCCTCTATTCCAATGTCGTCTTAAACTTCCTGACCTTTTTTAATGTCATTGTAAGATGTTAATGACAACTTCATACGTGTTACTAATTATTCATATAATGACAATTTTAAATGTCAGGAAAACTCATGCTTTAAATATATTTGTACATGCCTTGTTATTATAGTAATAATGAAAAATTTATATGTCAGTTAAAATCATTTATAATGACAACTAAAAGTTTCGTGTATGTTATTTATAATGACAATAACAAATGTGAGAATATTTGGGTGGGATAAATATTGGAGGAGAGAAAAATAGATAAAATAAATGTGAGAATAAAAAAGCATATTAGATTAGTTATCATGACATTTTTAATTAATGTCATTTTTTATATGGAGGGAAACAATTATTTTCCCTCTTCCAATATTTATCCAACCCAAATATTCTCACATTTATTTATAGTGACAAATTTTAGTTTTTTAATGAGTTTTTACGATGTGGGAAAAAAAATTGTTTCCTCCATATAAAAAATGACATCAATTAAAAATGTCAGGATAAATAATCTAATATGTTTTTTATTTTACACATTATTAATTTTTTACAAGTGTCATTATTAAGTATTTGTAACAACATTTAATTAAAATTGTCTACAAAAAAGTCACAATAGCCATTTATTGTTGTAGTGTTAATTAATTCAACACTTGAATTAATTTAATTTAGTTCATAATAATGTTTATGAAAATCACAATTTTCAAATACATTACTCGTTTGGCCAATTTTTAATTTAGGAACACTTCCTCAAATTAAAAGTTATATTCTCCTTATAGAGTAATACTTCGATAAGTGAGAACCACTTGGAAAGTCCTTTATGGAGGGTTGTTCAGTGCACTCTAACAGGAGCACCTATCTGTAGGCTCGGACATCACAATGTCCTCTACCAATGAAACATGGTACTCACATTTACAGATACTAGTCTCAAACTCGAGCGGCCTATATCCTTCTTAGCGACGGCCTGAATCGACTAGGAACTGTTTAGAATATACAGTATTCAAAATAGAGTTTCATGATACTCATCATATGAGCATCTCATATTCTTTCTACTATTTGTATATTTAAGGACTTTATCTATGCAACTAGCATGAGTATACAGATAAAGATGTGCCAAAACAATAATTTCAAATATTATTAAAATAAAGATTGTTTAAACATAGAGTTTAAACATGAACCCTCGGCCAACACTTGGCTCGACGGACACCTACTCTAACACTGGACAGAGTTGGGACACTAGCCTATCGTGTTGCCCTCCCGCCGAATTTGGAAGGTTTACACAATGTGTTCCATGTCTCGATGCTGAGGAAGTACCTAGCTAATCCTTCGCACGTGTTGAGATATGAACCGTTACAGTTGGCTCCAGACCTGTCATATGAGGAAAGACCCGTCCAAATCCTAGACAGAAAGGAGCGGAGAATTCGGAACAAGGTGACCAAGCTGGTCAAAGTCCGGTGGCTAAATCAATTAGTGGAAGAGGCCGCTTGGGAGACAGAAGCGGATATGAGGAACCGCTACCCAGAACTGTTTGGTAAGATTTAATTTCGAGGACGAAATTTATATAAGTGGGGGAGGAACTGTAAAGCCCAAAATCAGTACACGTAAAACCCATGCATTTGTTTAATTGATAAATAATTTATTTTAATTTAAAATGAGTTTTAGCCATGCGTGATTTATTTAAATGCATTATTTTAAATTATTTATGTTTTTGTGATGCACGTTAAAATATTTCTCGACTTTCATGTTTCAGGCAATTATTCGAAGCGGGATCGAGGAAAAGAGACCGATGACGATTTTTGGAAATTTTAAAACGTGGTATTTATTTTAAGTTAAGAATGTGACATTTTAAATAATTTATTTAGTTTTTAGCATTTTAAAGCCTAAATTATCTATTTAGCTATTTTATAATTTTTAAACTTTTAAAAGTTATGACACTTGTGCAAGTTATTTTAAAATTAGAGATTTTATTAATTAGGGGAGAGTTAGTATTTTAAATTAGCTTTTTAATTATTAATTAAGCAAATTTTTCTCCTAATTTACACTTATCACACGCACACACACTTTTACACACATTAAATAACGGCTAAAACACACACACACACTTCATTACTCAGATTTTATTATTTTGAGACGAGAAAAATAGGGTTCTTAGTAGAGAGAGCAGCAGCCCCCTCCCTCGAATTTTCCAGCAAGATTTCGTTGAGTTTTCTTCAAAGAAAATGGCGCTACGTTCGTCTCGAATCGTCTCTCGCATACTTCCCGCTTCGGCATCGTCGTTTCGGTAACGTTAAAGATTTAAAGGCATGTATATACTCTCGTTTCTGCATCGATTTTGTCATAGTAATGATTTTTATGTTTATTGTATGAAAAACATGTGTATGTTATGAAGAAGTTTGAGCAAATATGGTTGGATCACTTTTGAAACTGTTTTTGGATCTCAAAACACGAATTTGCTGTCATTTTAATTACTGCGATTTTTCGGTCGGTGTTTTGGAAAAACTTTCAACATATAAAACGTAGAATTTTTTAATACCTTCGATTTGACAGTAAATTCGAAATATTTGGATAAGAAATGAGTGAGTTATGATCGTTTTTGTGCGACTGCTCAAACTTCGTTTTCTGAAAATATATGCTATTGATGTGTTCTTGAAGTTTTATTGTAGCAGGCTTTGTTGGGGATTGTTGGGTGATCGCTGATGCATTTATGTATATTGAGAATGATGTTGGGATGATTGTTGGTGTTTTGTTTTGTGTCGTTAGGCACTTGGTTGAATTAGAAGTCGTAGGAATTGTTTTGGGGTCAAAGGTCATGTTCACGGATTGGGTTGCGTTGTTTCTGATGCGTAGTTGTTTTGGGGCGTTTGTTTGAGTTTGAATAAGTGTCATAGCATCCTAGGATGGGTATCAAGGCGTTGTTTCATTGTCCGTATTATCGAGTTAGGAGGAATAAGCCTTAAGTGTAGTGTTTCTTCGTTGGTTCGTGATTCCAGCACCTACACGGACCTGTAGGCGGACCCTGGCACGGGGTCCGTTGACTTTTTCTTCAAAATATCGATTTTTGTGTACCTACACGAACCCCGACATGGAGTTCTATATCATGATTTAGTACGATGGTTCAAATTTATTTATGTAAAAACATATAGGATTTGTTTTAAAATTCTATAGCATGGCTTAGTACGATTATTAAACGAGGTCAAGTCCCGAGTGATCTAGAATGTTTTAAGCTATTTATTTACTTCGGTGGCGAGCACGAGTTACCTACGTATAAGTTATGCAAGATAAGTGTTTGAACTTATAATAGTATGTGCAGCAGTAACCTCAAGCGAGATCCAACGAATCCCTCGACGCCAAGGATGCTAGACCCGAGGACCGCCCAAGTTTTAAGTTTTTATGAAAACTCAAATACTATGATTTCACACTGCTGGTTATGAGATTTTAAACAACTACTTTTGTCAAACTTTATTTTAGATCTTTTGTTGCAACTACTTTTGGGACGTACAGTTTATTTTATCGAATTTTGAAGGTTCACCTTTTATTTAAGAGAATTTTAAATTTTTCCGCAAATTTTAAGTAGTAAAAAGTACAGTACGTTACATATATCATCCGTAGTAATAGGTGAATACATAGACAGGGCAACCGTGAAGTTGGGATTACAAGTGCTGTTGGAGCGAGCCGATGATAGCACCTACAAACTTGGGCTTAAAGGTATGCATGTTGATAATATCATCCTTGTTATTACTAACTTGCTTCGTTTTTGTGTAGGTGGGCAAGATTTGAGGACAAATCTTTTTGAAAACGGGGAGTATGATATGAATCTGATCGGACGTGACGTGCAAATAGTTGGAAGAAGAATTAAGAAGCATTGTTGTCTCGGAATATCAAGCTTAATGATGATGAATCAAGCATATTCAAGCAAGTTGTGGATTTCAACAAAGAATATAATAAAGGAGTCCCGAGCAACCAAGCATGTGAGTGCAAAATGGCTCGAGAGGACAGTGGTCAGAAAACATCTCGCACATGCGCGAATGTATGACGCGCATATGCGCGAGAGGTCGCGCACATGCACTGGACGAGGCGCGCATATGCGCGCAAGAAGGATTTTCAGAAGCACGGACAGAGGACTTCGCGCATATGCGCGGAACTAGTGCACTCACATGCGCGCGAGGAAGAATTGTTCAACACATAGGCAGAGACATCCGCGCATATGCGCGGGTATGGGGCGCGCATATGCGCGCGGCGCAATTTCAGAAAATTTAGTTTCCTATTTTAGAGTTTTAATTAGTTTGGTAACTAGATTTTTGATATCCATGATGAGGCGATTCTTCAACCCACGAAAAGCAAACGCGCTCAAAACAGAGTCACGCCCTCGATTCGATGAAATAAAGAAATGATTGTATTGTCCCGATCTTTTTGACACAAGTAAGGTTGTAATATTCACCTTTAAATTAAAGAATTTAGCAACAAATATTAACGAATGATAAACAATCGAAATTCAAGCGAACCTTCAAAGAACTCGTCTTTGACAATCCGAGTGAAGAACAATCGACAAACGCCACAAAATATTAAACTTTGATAAGTTTTATTTGAGAAACACACAAAGGTGTATTGTAGAGCCCAAAATTCAGTACACATAAAACACATGCATTTATTTAATTGTTAAATTATTTATTCAAGTTTAAATGGATTTTTAGCGATGCATGATTTATTCAAACGCATTATTTTAAATTAATTAAATTTATGTGATGGACATTAAATGTTTTCTTTAGTTCCACGTTTCAGGCGATTATTCGATGCGGGGTCGAGGAAAAGGAACTGGCGACGATTTGGGCGATTTTAAAATGTGGTATTTTATTTTAAGTTAGGATTGATGCATTTTAAAAGATTTATTTAGTTTTTAGCATTTTTAAAGACTAATGGATTTAATTGGTGATTTTAGGATTTTAAAACTTTTAAAGTTTAGCAAGTGTGTATTTCATTTTTAAATCAAGAGATTGTTATTTAAAGTTAGAGAAAGGTTAGTATTTTAATTAATTGTTAATTATTAATTAAGCAAATTATTTGCCTAATTTTTAACCTAAACTCATGCACACACCCTTACACACACACACACACACACATTCATGCCTAAACACACAACACACACATACACATTTCATATTCAGATTTATATTGGATAATTAGGGTTCTTAGAACAAGAGTGCAGCCGTCCCCATCCTCTTAATATTTACCAGCTAGTTTTGTTACTTTTCTTCAAAGAAAATCGTGCCACGTTTGTGGCGACCCGGACGCTAACTCCTCTTTTGAATCATCAATAGGATTAATTGGGAACAATTAAATAAACTAGGTCATAAATTTTTTTTTTTAAAAGTTAAATACCTTATAAACAAGTATACAAAGTTCTACAACAAGTTAGGTCCCATCTCAATCAAATATAAGATCAAGTTTAATATCTACAACAATATCAAAGTACAAGTCTTGTACAAAAGAAAATCATAACAAACTAATGTTCATCCACTACATATCAAGTGATGAAAACCAACTCTACTTCTGGGTCCGAATCTCCACTCTAAACTCAATCTCTCATCCTCTTCTCGACCCTGATCCTGTTCCACCTGTTGTCATGCACACATATAAACACAACAACAGCCGGATAACTCCGGCGAGAAATATATTCCCAGTATAAACAACGTATACATGCATTTCATATAAATATATATAAAAGCATAAAACAGTTATCAATAACATGTATCATAATCTGAAAAACATGAATCCATATAAAACTGTAAATCAAACTCTTTGACTCTTAATCTTGACTCGACTCTTATTTAGGGATCCCGGTTCGAATAAGATCGCAACAGTCTCCCACCTACTCTTTCCAGCTAGATGGTTGTACATTCTTATTCCCAGAATTTGGCCTTCTATATCGAATCTCTACAATAGGAGTTGATCTACTCCTAAGCAACATCGATATAAACCAAATGTCTAGTAACTTGGCACCTCTGTCAAAGACATGGCACATCTGCCATAGATTCAATACATGCTTTGCTATAAATCAATAGACTAAGCATATCAATCTCATGAATTGCAAACATCAAAGCAATTACAATAAAGTATGTGGTTTTGGGAAACTCAAGCTATCTCTGACTCGAGTCGTATCTTCCCGGTTTAACATTGATTTATACCTTTTTCGTAGAGGCCCGAAATTCGTATTTGAAAATTTGCGGAAAAATTTAAAATTTTCTTTTCAAATTAGTAAATTGCCTCATTCGTAAAATAAACTGATAAATAGAGTTTAATGTTCAAAATAGCACAGCGGAAGTAATTATTGTTTGCAAAATAAAAATTTAAAATAATCCAACAAAGATAAAATGTTTGGGCATAAAAATGGTAAATGCTGAAAATGAGGTCCTCGGGTTCCACTACTGCCGACCCAAGATGGCTCACTGGTCCCCGCCCTCGATCCCGACCTCATCAGTACCTACAACAATCAAGTCTAGTGAGTCTAAAAACTCAGTATGCATATATCAAAAATAAAAAGTAATAATAATAAAGTTGCATGCATTATAAAATATCATGGTGGCGTAACGTAAAATATCATGTCATGAGTAATTATAATATGTGCATAACTGAACTTAAAGTCGTAAGTAAAATGTTTGCTCAATCGAGCCCTGTAATAAAATAACATGTCATAAATTTTCTGTTGAGATTATGTTCTATGGAAGTGGCCCCTGAACTGAACTGAACTGGATCGCCTGATCACACTAAACCACAGTATACTGGGCGGTAGAGATCATCACAGCCCTTGGACTGGATATCCGTACCAATAAATGAAATGAACTGAACCGATAAGTGACCACCGGGTGAAGTAATAATCCCATGATAATGAAATGGCCACAAGCAATATCGCATAAGTCTCAAAAATGAATATTTTATATTTTTGCACGTAATTTAGTTAAATAACATAATTAAATATCCTGTATTAATTTTACCGAATGGGTTGGATCGTTCCCAGGCTCGCTGCAGACCTAAATTTTACATGAAAAATATGCAAATGATTTTCTTGACCAAACTTTGTAATTAAATCCAAAAACGAGATAATTACGCCCAACGACTTCGTATTTAATCATGACTCCGTACCAACCCAAACCCTCATTTATTCGTGATTAAAATACGCCTAAAATGATGAAATAATGCCCCTAGAATTACAATACTCGAAATTTTGGTGAATGGAGGTCAAAACAGGAAACGCTCTTTCGAGAGTCACTTTGGCACATTGCACCGTAAGTTCTCGTACGACCTCTAGACTTGACCAAATCGCAAACGGACAAAATCATGACCTTTCTAACTCAATGGGGTACTGTACAGTCCAAGGTCATAGGCTAGAAGCCAATAGAGAACTCGAAACGCACCCCTGAGCCGCAACACCACTATATGTAAAAAAAAAAATACAGCAGCAGTGTCAGCATTTCTTTGCGTTGTTTGCGAGGAAAATGGCCATTGGGGCTTGAACCACTAACCAGAGCCTCTTCCCAACACCTTAAGGCATGGATAGAATCATGGCTAAGGGCCCTAGGCCAGCCACAATTCAGCCCACAACCAACTACACGCGTGGGGAGATTTGCTTCGCTTGCTGTCACGGACCATTCCAGTGGCCATTTAATTGACCATGGCACAATCTATACGTCAAGGGGTATGGTATGAATCGTGGCTAAGGGCCAGAGGCCAACCAAAATCAACACAACACCACAAAACCGAAGATACACATGCAGAAAATGAAGGGGTCGAAGGGGCTGTGCTTGTTTTTATTTGAAAAACCGATTCCATCATGGACCAAGCTTTGAAATACCGACTTGGTCACATCTTAGTCATAACAAAGAGATATTCTAACCATTTCTATAGCCCCTAGGGCAGCCAAGATCAGAAACATCCTCCTTGGACAGCAAACTCGAAAATCGAACACAATATGACACTAAGGGGAAGTCGCTGTCATTTCTGAATTTCAGCTTGCATGGGGCTTGAACCAATGGACCAACGTGTTCCTAACATGTCCTAGTACATGTCTAGATACATCCTTGGGAGTCTAGGATTGAGCCAACCACCTGTACACACCAAAAACGACAAGACCGTGAAGCATACAAGAAGGGGCCAAAAATATGTTCATGTGTTGTTCGAAAATTCTATTATGTAATTCGGTTTTCATGCCATAAATCCATGAGTGTGATGTTTTTAAAAAATAATACTATGCCTTGATTGAAGAGTGAAAGAAATATAGTCATGCCTGGATTTTTGTTTTGAAGAAAACAAAAGAAAACACGACGCGGCGCGGAGGAGGCGGAGTGCTTCGCTTACTCACTATGCTACTCGATTTTTCTTTCTTGTTTCTCTCGGTTTTCCCACGGTTTTTACTCTGAGAATTTCTCTCAATTTCGGTGAAAGGGAGGGGGAGAATGGTTGGGAGGAATGAAGGAAAATCTATTAATTAAAGTGGAGAAAATGGCAAGATCAAATCTTGCTATCCTAGAATTTGTTAGGAGGTTTGATATCAAAAGATTTGAAGGATAGTTGGAATGCACTTGGTCGATGATTAGGTCTAGGAACAATGGAGAAATATGGCTTAATTAATTATTTGTTGGTGATTTAAAAGTGGGGAAAAATCATCTACCAAGAAAGATTATGGAAAGATAATAAGGAATGAGTCGATAAACTAATTTTAAATCCTTAAAAATAAGGGGTGGCCGATTTTATGCTTATAAAATAAGGGAGAATATTGCTTAAATATTAATTAATGGAGAATAAAATTTAGGGAATTATCTAGCAAGAAAAGGCAAGGAGAGATATTAAAGGAATGGGTTGTCAAATATCTTTAAATTAATGAAGGAGGGGCCGAATTTGTCATAAAAAATGTGGGTAGGAAATTGCTTAAATTATTAATTATTGATGATTACATTGAAGGGATTAACTACCATGAAATGGATATGGAAAGGAATCAAAGTTGAGTTGCAAATAAAAAAAAACCAAATCTTCTAGAAATGGGGTGGCCAAAAATTTGAATAAAATGGAGGGGAAATATTTCTTAATTATTGAATTTTAAATCTCTAGTGTTTTATCTACCCATTAAATATTTTAGTGAATTAAGAAATTGATTATTGAACTTTATTTACTACTTATCTCAAATTATTTAAATAATTCCTTATTCTTTTACATTAAATTTAACTTATTATTTATCTTAAATAAATTCTAGGAATGTTTTCTTAATATTAAATTTTATCTCAATACTCCAACTCCAGTCCGGCCTCACTTATTTAACTGAAAGGTAACAATTAAACTACTGCATCAAATAATTAAATTTAAAGAAAAGAATTTAAATACTCATGCAATAAAAATCATTTTAATTTAAATACTAGAAATTATGCATGGCTTATACGTAGTCCAATTTACGGGTTCTACATTTCTTTTCGTAGATCAATCTGGTCAACGAAATCAAATATCAATCTGGCTCTGTTCAGTCTTCGAAGTCTTCAATACCAATTCTGGAATCATTATTGATGAGTACAATATCAAATACAACTAAAAGCAATACTCGATAAGATCAGAACTCAATCTAATTCTGTTTTGACGGCATAATAGCACAGTCTGGAAATACCGGCAATACAATATCAACAGATACCAATCTCAACAACTCATAATCAACCGATAAACACAATTCCAATACCAAATATGTATATTCTCAATCAAATCAAGTCTGAAAATGATAACAATTTCATACAGTGTCCATTCTTCGATCCGGTTTCGATTATACGATTACCACAATCTCGGGAACACATAATATCAATCATATCATGATTCTTTCAACACCAAGTTTTCGAATCATAACAAAACATAAGAAACTTACGTTCTTTTGAAGTTCTTCACAAGAGGAGTACGAAACTATTGTCGCATCGAAAATCAGACGGTCGGATCTTGTATAACACTCAAATTCATAGAATGAAAAGCTGGAAGATTTCATGAAGCTTTCTCGGTTCTTTGCTGCCAAATTTGAAGAGAAATGAAGGAAGGTCATCCTTTTGTTGCATGCCAAGAACAAGTGGCTTAATCTTTAAGGTGCACGTCTCGCGCATATGCGGGACCTTCACCGGCGCATATGGGCGAGACTCTCTATCTCGGCAATCCATGATTCATCAGCTCGCGCAGATGCGCGCCCTGTCCCCGCGCATATGCGCGAGACCTACTGTCTCGGCACTTGGCTTTTTCACATGCTCGCGCATATGCGCGCCTCATCTTGCGCATATGCGCGAGGTCTTCTGTCTTGCTCGCTCATATGCGCAGCTCATTTCGCGCATATGCGTGAGACCTTCTGTCCTCGCACAATACAATGTCACATGCTGTAATGCCCGATATTTTATTCTGTTAGTCTGAGATTATTGATTATGAATTGATGTGAGTATAGAAGGACCACTCCGATGCACGATTTGAGATAGCATGTGATATTGTGTTGTGTGAGGACAGAAAGTCTTGCACATTTACGCGACACGAATGCATATGTGCGAGCAAGGCAGAAGAACTCGCGAATATACACTAGAAGAGGCGCGCATATGCGCGAGCATGTGGAATGACGAAGCGCCGATACAGTAGGTCTCGCGCATATGAGCGAAGAAGGGCCGCACATATGCGCGAGCAGATGTATTTGACTTATGCCGAGACAGTAGGTCTAGCGCATATCCGCGAAGGTAGGGCGCGCATATGCGCGAGTATTGAAGTATGAAAGGTTGCCACTTGTCTTGCCATGCATGGAGACATGTATAATAAGCCTCCTTCAAAAATTAATTTTTCTTCAAAATTTCAAAGGAGGAAACCGAGAGTCCATGGAAAAGAAGTCCTCGGAGCTTTTCAAATTCTAGAAATGCAATTTTACAAGATCCGTCCGTCAGAATTTTATTCCGAGTTTAGTACTGTGTTCCTCTTCGCAAAGGCTTCAAAAGGACGTAAGTTTTACTAGTTTTTGATATGATTCGAAGATATGATATTAAAGGAATCTTGATATGATTATTATAATGTGTTCTTGAGTTTGTGGTAATCGTATAATCGAAACCGGATTGAGGAACGGATACCGTATGAAATTGTTATCATTTTCAAATTAAATTTGATTGAGAATATACAGATTTGGTATTGGAATTGTGTTTATCGTTTGATTATGAGTTGTTGAGATTTGTATCTATTGATATTGTATTGCTGGGTATATGGAGATTGTGCCGTTATGCCGTCAAAACAGAGTTAGATTAAGTTATGATCATATCCAGTATTGATTGAGTTATATATTGATATTGTATATTCGAATTTCAGTGCCAGATTGAGTGGTGGCAGCTTTGAATTCAAGACTTCGACTTCGTCAGATCGACAAAAGAAAGGTATAAATCAATGTTTTACCGGGAAGATGTGACTCGAGTCAGAGATAGCTTGAGTTTCCCAAAACCACATACTTTATTTTAATTGCTTTGACGTTTGCAATTCTTGAGATTGATATGCTTAGTCTATTGATTTATAGCAAAGCATGTATTGAGTTTGTGGCAAAAGTGCCATGTCTTCGACAGAGGTGCCAAGTCATTGGACATTTGGTTTGTATCGATGTTGCTTAGGAGTAGATCGACTCCTATTGTAGAGATTCGATATGATGTACCAAAGTGCGGGAACCGGGATTCCAAGATAAGAGTCGAGTCAGAGATTAAGAACCAAAGAGTTTGATTTACAGTTTTATATCGATTCATGTCTTTCAGATTATGATACATGTTATTGATAACTGTTCTATGCTTTTATATATGTTTATATGAAATGAATGTATACGTTGTTTATACTAGGAATATATTTCTCACCGGAGTTATCCGGCTGTTGTTGTGTTTGTATGTGTGCATGACAACAGGTGGGACAGGATCAGGGCCGAGAAGAGGATGAGAGATTGAGTTTAGAGTGGAGATTCGGACCCAGAAGTAGAGTTGATCTTTATCACTTGATATGTAGTCGATGAACAATAGTTTGTTATGATTTTCTTTTGTACTAGACTTGTACTATGGATCATGTTGTAGACATTTAACTTTATCTTGTGATGTGAAAGAGATGAGACCTATTTTGTTATAGAAAATTGTACAATTGTTTATAAGGTGTTCAACATTTAAAAAAAAATTTTATGACCCAATTTAATTAATTTTTCCCAATTAATCCTTATGATGATTAAGAAGATGATTTAGCGTTCGGGTCCCCACAACAGCGGGTATCAGAGCAGTAGATCCCTTAGACTGACCTAGAAGAGAGTGAGCGGGGTAGATTGAGTTTTCTTTCCTTGCTTTTGTGATGACAACATGTTTTACTGCTTTAATACATGTTTACCTTATTATTTGATTTAATTGGAAACGTGTACTACTGAAGAATGAATCAGAACCGATTCTTGATCAGCAGTAAGATGATCAGAGGAGGACTGAAACAGATTTGTTATATTTGGTTGCTAATCCTTTTGATAATCAGATATGCCTCCTCGAAGAATCCCAGAACAGAGTAGTACCTCTACTAATCCGATGAATGTTACAGCGACACCCATGGAGACATTGTTGAAGAGATTTCAGTCGTTCAAACCACCGACTTTGAAAGGCACAGAGAATTCTCTTGACTGTGAGAGTTGGCTAGATGATATTGAGATGTTGTTTGATTCCCTTGACTACACAGATGAACAAAGAGTTAGACTGATTGGGCATCAATTGCATTATGTTGCAAAGAATTGGTGGCTCACGACTACGAGGGCTTTGGAGCATCGAGGTACAGTTATTATCTGGAAGATATTTAAGACTGAATTTTATCAACGATTCTTCCCAGTATCATACAGGAAAGACAAGGGTGCAGAGTTTGCTAATCTGAGACAGGTTCAACTAAAAGAATATGTGGCCAAGTTCTCTACCTTGTTACGATTTGCTCTGCATGTTGCTGAGAGCGATGAAGCAGTGGCTGATCAGTTCATCAGTGGATCGAATCCTGAGATCTTTACACTGGTAAATGCTGGGAGATCGAATAACTTTGCTGATTTTTTGAACCAAGCCAAAGGAGCAGAAGCGGGTTTGATTAGACAAAAAGGAGCTTCGTATGTTGCTCCAGAACCGAAACAGCAACAACCCTTAGTTCCATTCCACCAACCCCCTCCCAGATTTGATAGTGGCAGTAGCAGCAGTGGGAAGAAATATCATTTGAAAGCTCGATGGAAACAGTTCAAGAAGTCTGGTAGTAGTTCATCTAGCTCCAGTGGTTCACGACAGAGCCAGGGTTATACAGGGGTCTATTGCAGAACTTTTGGAGGAAGACATCCCACAGAGCAATGCCAAGGAGTGTTTGGTAGTTGCAATATCTGCAGACAGCAGTGACATTTTGCTAGAGTCTGTCCACAGTGAAGTTCTCTATGATCCCAGGGAGCAGAATCATCTGGATCAGTGGCTCAGATTGATACACGATCATCTGCTGTTCACTCTTTCCAGCCACCACCTACTACTCAGTCACAGTAGAGGCCAGGAGGAAGCCAGACTGTTAGCCAGTCTCCGAGACAACAGGCCAGAGTGTTTGCATTGACTGAAGTACAGGCCCAGGAAGAACCTGATGATGTTGTTGCAGGTAACTGTTCTCTTTGTGGTTACCCTGATTATGTATTGATTGATACCGGTGCATCCCATACTTTTATATCTGAGCGATTTGCATTGATTCATGATTTGCCTGTTGAGTCATTATCTGTTGTAGTATCTGTCTCTTCACCTTTGGGGAGAGGTCTTATATCAGTGAAGTCTGTTAAACATTGTATACTGCAGTATGATGGGAATGAGATTGAGTTAGATTGTATTGTACTCTGTTTGTCTGATTTTGACTGCATTATATGTATTGATATGTTGACCAAGTACAGAGCTACCGTAGATTGTTTCCAGAAAATTGTGAGATTCAGACCTGAAATGGCTGATGAATGGAAATTTTACGGTAATGGTTCTAGATCTAGAATTCTTTTGATATCTGTGTTGTCTATGACTCGATTATTACAGAAAGGAGCAGAGGGATTCCTTGAGTATTCAAGAGACGTACTGAAATCGAGCCCGTCATTGGCAGATTTGCCAGTGGTATGTGAGTTTGTTGATGTATTTCTAGATGAGATTCCGGGTTTGCCTCCAATCCGAGAAATAGACTTCAGTATTGAATTGATACCAGGTACTGTTCCTATTTCTAAAACTCCATACAAAATGGCATCGATTGAATTGAAAGAATTGAAAGAGCAGTTAGAAGATTTACTGGCCAAGGGTTACATCAGACCGAGTGTTTCTCCTTGGGGTGCTCCAATATTGTTTGTCAGAAAGAAAGATGGTTCAATTAGACTCTACATTGACAATCGGCAACTAAACAAGGCTACGATAAAGAACAAATATCTTTTGCCTCGTATCGATGATTTATTTGATCAGTTGCAGGGTTCTTCTGTTTATTCCAAGATCGATCTGAGATCTCAATATCATCAGCTGAGAGTCAGAGATTCTGATATATCGAAGACAGCTTTCAGAACCAGGTATGGCCATTATGAGTTTATAGTCATGCCGTTTGGTTTAACGAATGCTCCGGCTGTATTTATGGATTTGATGAACTGTATATTTCAGAAGTATCGTGATGATTTTGTGATTATCTTTATTGATGATATCCTAATTTATTCCAAAAATATGATTGATCATGCTGAGCATCTGAGAACTGTATTGAAGATTCTGAGAAATGAGAAACTATATGCTAAGCTGTCTAAATGTGAGTTTTGGCTGAAGCAAGTGATACTTTCGAGACATATTATATCTGGAGATGGTATTTTTGTTGATCCTAGAAAAGTCGAGGCTGTGATCAGTTGCCTAGACCGACCTCAATGCCAGAGATACACATTTTTATGGGTTTAGCAGGATACTATCATCGATTTATTAAAGATTTCTCCAGTATTGCGAAGCCGATTACTCAGTTGACTAAGAAGAATGCACCTTTTGTTTGGTCAGAGCATTGTGAATATAGCTTCCTAGAATTGAAGAAGAGATTGACCAGTGCTCCGGTGTTGACTATCCCGTCAGGTACTGGTGATTTTGTTGTTTATTATGATGCTTCTCACAGATGATTGGGTTGTGTTTTGATGCAGCGAGGACATGTTATTGACAATTGAAATCACATGAGACTCGCTATCCGATTCATGATCTTGAATTGGCTGCCATTGTATTCGCATTGAAGATCTAGCGACACTACCTATACGGTGAGAAATTTGAGATTTATTCTGATCACAAAAGTTTGAAATATCTCTTTTCACAGTCTGAATTGAATATGAGGCAACGTAGATGGCTTGATTTATTGAAGGACTTTGATTGTGAAATCAAATATTATCCGAGAAAATCGAATGCAGCAGCTGATGCACTGAGTCGAAAGTTATGTTCTTTATACTTATCGATGATTGGTGTTTCGAATTTGATTGAACATTGCTGTCTGTCTGGATTAGTATTTGATACAAATTATCAACCTTTGAGACTTTATGCCATTCAAGTTGAACCAGAGGTTATTGTTCGAATTAAAGAAGCACAAAAAGCTCATCAGAATGTTCAGAACTCGATGTTGATGGTCAGATCAGGGCATCAATAAGAATATCAGGTTCGTGATAATTTACTGTATGCGAATAATCGTCTTGTTGTGCCAGATGTTTCAGATTTGATATACCAGATTTTGGCAGAGGCACACTGTATTCGTTTCAGTATTCATCCTGGTGGCAGAAAAATGTACAATGATCTGAAGAAACAGTTTTGGTGGAAACAGATGAAATCAGACATTGCAGAGTTTTTATCCAAATGTTTGAATTTCCAACAGGTAAAACCAGAAAAAAAGAAACCAGGAGGTCTATTGCATAGCTTATCGATTCCAGAATGGAAATGGGATCACATTTCCATGGATTTTGTTACGAAGCTACCACGATCCTCCCGAGGTTGCGATGCAATTTGGGTCATTATTCACAGATTAACCAAATTAGCATGTTTTATTCCTTACAAAATGACGTACAGATATGACCAGATGGCAGAGATTTATGTCAGAGAAGTGGTCAGATTGCATGGTGTGCCGAAGTCTATCGTATCAGATCGTGATCCTCGATTTACTTTGCACTTTTGGCACAGTTTGCAACAAGCTCTAGGTACGAAATTACATTTGAGTACTGCATATCATCCTCCGACAGACGGACACTCAGAGCGGACTATCCAGATATTGGAGGATATGCTTAGAGCTGTAGTGTTAGATTTTGGCACTAGCTGGCAAGATTCTTTGCCATTTTGTGAATTTTCGTACAACAACAGCTATCAGACGAGTATAGAGATGGCTCCATTTGGAGCGTTGTACGGCAAGAAATGCAGATCCCATCTTTATTGGGATGAGATATCTGAGGTACCTGAACTTGGGCCTGATATGATTCGAGATATGACTGAGAAAGTGAAGTTGATTCAGCAGAGAATGAAGACAGCTCAGGATAGACATGTCCAATATGCAGATATTCGACGTCGACCGTTAGAATTTGAGCACGGAGACACTATTTTTGAAGATTTCTCCTTTCAGAGGTATTGTCAGATTTGGCAAGAAAAGAAAATTATCTCCACGCTATATCGGTCCGTTTGAGATTCTGGAGAAGATAGGTACTCGTGCCTATCGACTTGCTATTTCTCCTTCTCTATCTGGTATACATGATGTCTTTCATGTGTCTATGCTGTGGAAGTATCTTCCTGATTCTTCTCATGTTCTTCAGCCAGACGAGGCAGAACTTGATGAAACTCGGAGTTATTTTGAGAAACCGATTCAAATTCTAGATCGTAAAGAAAAGCAGACCAGAACGAAAACTATTACGCTTGTCAAAATTCAGTGGAGTCGTCATGCCATTGAAGAAGCTACTTGGAAAACTGAATCAGATATGCGACAGAAATTTCCAGAGTTATTTCATTGATGTGAGTTTTCTTATTTAGCTTTTGCATATCTCCTTCTTGTATGTGATTTGATTGCCTGTGATTTCGGGGACGAAATAAGATCTTAGAGGGGGAGAATTGTAATGCCCGAGATTTTATTCTGTTAATCTGAGATTATTGATTATGAATTCATGTGATTATAGAAGGACCACTCCGAGGCACGATTTGAGATAGCATGTGTTATTGTGTTGTGCGAGGACAGAAGGTCTCGCGCATATGCGCTGCTCGAGCCGCGCATATACGCGAGCAAGGCAGAAGACCTCGCGCATATGCGCGAGAAGAGGCGCACTTATGCGCGAGCATGTGGAATGAAGAAGTGCCAAGATAGTAGGTCTCGTGCATATGAGCGAAGACGGGGCGCGCATATGCGTGAGCAGATGTATTTGACTTATGTCGAGACAGTAGGTCTCATGCATATGCGCGAAGGTAGGGCGCGCATTTGTGCGAGCAATGAAGTATGAAAGGTTGCCACCTGTCTTGCCATGCATGGAGACATGAATAAGCGTCCTTCAAAACTTAATTTTTCTTCAAAATTTCAAAGGAGGAAACCGAGAGTCCATGGAAAAGAAGTCCTCGGAGCTTTTCAAATTCTAGAAATGCAATTTTACAAGATCCGTCCGTCAGAATTTTATTCCGAGTTTTGTACTGTGTTCCTCTTCACAAAGGCTTCAAAAAGACGTAAGTTTTACTACTTTTTGATATGATTCGAAAATACGATATTGAAGGAATCATGATATGATTATTATTATGTGTTCCTGAGTTTGTGGTAATCGTATAATCAAAACCGGATTGAGGAACGGATACCGTATGAAATCGTTTTCATTTTCAGATTTGATTTGATTGAAAATATACAGATTTGGTATTGGAATTATGTTTATCGATCGATTATGAGTTGTTGAGATTTGTATCTGTTGATATTATACTGCTGGGTATATCGAGATTGTGCCGTTATGCCATCGAAACAGAATTAGATTGAGTTCTGATCATATCCAGTATTGATTGAGTTATATATTGATATTGTATATTCGAATGTCATTGCCAGATTGAGTGGTGACAACTTCGAATTCAAGACTTCGACTTCGTTAGATCGGCAAAAGAAAGGTATAAATCAATGTTTAACTAGGAAGATACCACTCGAGTCTGAGATTTCTTGAGTTTCCCAAAACCACATACTTTATTGTAATTGCTTTGACGTTTGCAATTCTTGAGATTGATATGCTTAGTCTATTGATTTATAGCAAAGCATGTATTGAGTCTGTGGCAGAGGTGCCAAGTCATTGGACATTTGGTTTGTATCGATGTTGCTTAGGAGTAGATCGACTCCTATTGTAGAGATTCGATATGATGTACCAAAGTCCGGGAACAGGGATCCCTAGATAAGAGTCAAGTAAGATATTAAGAGTCAAAGAGTTTGATTTAAAGTTTTATATCGATTCATGTCTTTCAGATTATGATACATGGTATTGATAACTGTTCTATGCTTTTATATATGTTTATATGAAATGCATGTATACCTTGTTTATACTTGAAATATATTTCTCACCGGAGTTATCCGGCCGTTGTTGTTTGTGTATGTGTGCATGACAACAGGTGGGACAGGATCAGGGTCGAGAAGAGGATGAGAGATTGAGTTTAGAGTGGAGATTCGGACCCAGAAGTAGAGTTGATCTTCATCACTTTATATGTAGTTGATGAACAATAGTTTGTTATGCTTTTCTTTTGTACTAAACTTGTACTATGGATCATGTTGTAGACATTTAACTTGATCTTGTGATGTGAATGAGATGAGACCTATTTTGTTATAGAAAATTGTACACTTGTTTATAAGGTGTTCACCATTTAAAAAAAAAAAATTTATGACCAAATTTAATTAATTGTTCCCAATTAATCCTAATGATGATTAAGAAGATGAGTTAGCGTCTGGATCCCCAAACATGCTATCTCGAATCGTGCCTCGGATTGGTCCTTCTATAATCACATCAATTTATGAATTAATAATCTCATATTAACCCCCTCTAAGATCTTATTTCGTCCCCAAAATAACAGTTAATCAAATCACATACAAGAAGGAGATATACAGAACTAAATAAGAAAACTCACATCAACGAAATAACTCGGGTAATTTCTGTCTCATGTCTTCCCAAGTAGCTTCTTCAATTCCATGACGACTCCACTGAACTTTCACAAGCGGAATAGTCTTTATTCTGAGCTGCTTTTCTTTACGATCTAGAATCTGGATCGGTTTTTCAAAATAACTCAGAGTTTCATCAAGTTCTGCCTCATCTGGCTGAAGAACATAAGAAGCATCAGGAAGATATTTTCTCAACATAGATACATGAAAGACAACATGTATTTCAGATAGAGAAGGAGGAATAGCGAGTCGATAAATCTCATACGGCCCAATATAGCGAGGAGATAATTTTCCTTTCTTGCCAAATCTGACAATGCCTCTGAAAGGAGAAATATTCAAAAACACTCTGTCTCCTTACTCAAACTCTAACGGTCGATGTCGAATATCTCTATATTTGGCCTGTCTATCTTGAGCTATCTTCATTCTCTGCTGAATCAGCTTTACTTTCTCAGTCAAATCTCGAATCATATCAAGCCCAAGTTCAGGTACTTCAGATATCTCATCCCAATAAAGAAGGGATATGCACTTTTTTCCGTACAACGCTTGAAACGGAACCATCTCTATACTCGTCTTATAGCTGTTGTTGTACGAAAATTCACAAAGTGGCAAAGAATCTTGCCAGCTAGTGCCAAAGTCTAGCACTACAGCTCTCAGCATATCCTCCAATGTCTGGATAGTCCGCTCTGACTTTCCGTCTGTCTGAGGATGATATGCAGTACTCAAATGTAATTTTGTACCTAGAGCCTGTTTCAAACTGTGCCCAAATTGTGAAGTAATTCGAGGATCACGATCTGAGACAATGGACTTAGGCACACCATGCAATCTGACCACTTCTCTAACATAGATCTGTGCCATCTGGTTATGTCTATACATCATTCTAAACGGAATAAAACATGCTGATTTGGTCAATCTGTCAATAACGACCCAAATCGCATCGCAACCTATGGAGGATCGTGGTAGCTTCGTAACAAAATCCATGGAAATGTGATCCCATTTCCATTCTGGAATAGAGAAGCTATGCAACAAACCTTCTGGTTTCTTTCTTTCGGCTTTCACCTGTTGGTAATTCAAACATTTGGAAACAAAATCTGCAATGTCTGCTTTCATCTGTTTCCACCAAAACTGTTTCTTCAGATCATTGTACATTTTTCTGCCACAAGGATGAATACTCAAACGACTACAGTGCGCTAATGTCAAAATATGTTGTTTCAAGTCTGAAACATCTGGCACGAAAAGTCGATTATTCACATATAATACATCATCAAGAACCTGATATTCTGATTGATGCCCTGATCTCACCATCATCATCGAGTTATGAACATTCTGATCAACTTTCTGTGCTTCTTTAATTCGAAAAATCATCTGTGGTTCAACTTGAATAGTATACAATCTCAGAGGTTGACAATTTGTCTCAAATACTAATCCAGAAAGACAGCAATTTTCAATCAAATTTGAAACAACAATCGTTGACAAGGATAAAGAACATACCTTTCGACTCAGTGCATCAGCTGCTGCATTTGATTTTCCTAGATAGTATTTGATTTCACAATCAAAATCTTTCAATAAATCAAGCCATCTTCGTTGTCCCATATTCTGTTCTGACTGTGAAAATAAATATTTCAAACTCTTGTGATCAGAATAGATTTCGAATTTCTCACCGTATAGGTAGTGACGACAAATCTTCAATGCAAATACAATGGTAGCCAATTCAAGATCATGAATCGGGTAGCGAGTTGAAAGGAATCGATTTTAGGGTGCCCGAATGCGCAACGGAAGCTCAAAATTTTCGATTTTTACAAGAAAATTCGAGCACCACTAGTACTAGCATGTAGCATATATAAAAACACCAAAATATCATACATAGGGTGTTTATAGAAATGTACCTATCAATCTTAAAAGATTGATGATGGCTCCAACTAAGGTGTAAACACCTTAGCTCTTGAATGGCAAGATAATCTTCAAGCTTCCCTTTAAGCCCACCTTGCTCAAATATTAAGCCCACCACCAACTAGCTAGAACCACTCTAATTTTGCACTAGAAAAATTAGAGCATTTTTCTTTGAGAAGCGTATTGTTTCCTCAACAATTGAAGAAGAAAAAAATGGAGAGAATATCATGCAAATTTTGTTCATGGTGAGGGGAGAAGAGAAGGAGGAGTGTTTTTCTTGGTTGTGGAAAAAGTTGAGTCAAAAAGTTGCATGCCATGCCTTTGATATTGAAAAAGTTGTCTCCCAACTCTTCACCTCCCCATGCACATTCTATTTGGGCTTGTAACAATTACAAGGCCCATTGAATTTATTTAAATGTCTCAAACACATTTGAGTCCATTTAAAACTTTACTTGATTTTACTCAAGCCCACTTGTTTAATAATTATTTCTAATTGGGCTCTAAAAGGTCCAATGTTGTTTAATTAATCCAACACTTGAATCAATTTAATTATTTGGACTCTACTAGGTCCACTAGTGTTTAATTAATTCAACACTTGAATTAATTTAATTTAGTCCATAATAATGTTTATGAAAATCACAATTTTCAAATACATTACTCGTTTGGCCCATTTTTAATTTAGGAACACTTCCTCAAATTAAAAATTACATTCTCCTTATAGAAGTCATACTTCTATTTTATTTACGCTTATAAACTCCTTTATAAGCCGTTCAACACATTGAACTAATTTAACTTCTCAACGGGATCTAGAAAGCTAGCACTTGTGTGGCCCTCAATGGTTCATTGATACAACTAGCCGTGGGTTCACATCTCTATGTGATTCGGACTAAACATGTCCTTATACGAGCATACCCCAATTGCTCCATTCTTACTTATCAACTTCTTGATAACAAGAACGTCAGAACTCAAGTCTGGTAGTACCCAACCAATCATGTTAAACGCCTAGCAGCATCGCTTACATGATTCCCTAGGTATCAAATGATAGTGCCTGCAAGAACCATTCAATTATGGTTAGCGTACAGTACGGTCCCTTCAACTCATATATCCCGACCGATTCGACAACCATTGGTATGTCGAGAGTTGTCAATGAATCGATACTATGTGTCATGTCGTAGTTGCATTGATGGTGTAATCTATGTAACTCCTTTCATAATTACCACCATACTCTGATCAGAGATTTCATACTACATACACATAGGATATCCATACCCGAAGGTAAGCGGTGAATCCCCGACAACAATGCATCGACTCCTATATGTTTCGACAAAACACCCAACCTTGCCACCTGATAATCCCTTGAGAGTCGGTAAACAAGTCAAAGTGTAATGCTAGCACATAGAGTATCAATGTTGTCCCAGGTCATAAGGACTAATGGTGTACAACCATAAACTAGGACTTTTCCACTCGATAAGTGAGAATCACTTGGAAAGTCCTTTTATGGAGGATTGTTCAGTGCACTGTACAAGGAGCACCTATCTGCAGGTTCGGACATCACAGTGTCCACTATCAATGAAACATGGTGCTCACATCGCAGATACTAGTCTCGAACTCGAGCGGCCTATATCCTTCTTAGTGGCGGCTGAATCGACTAGGAACCGTTTAGAATATACAGTATTACAAATATGAGTTTCATGATACTCATCATATGAGCATCTCATATTCTTTCTACTATTTGTATAATCAAGGGCTTTATCTATGCAACTAGCATGGCTAAACAGATAAAGAAGTGCCAAAATTGATAAATTCAAATATTATTAAAATAAAGACTGTTTATACATAGAGTTTCATTGTGAACACTCGGCCAACACTTGGCTCGACGTGCACCTACTCTAACAATCTCCCACTTGCACTAGAGCCAACTACCCATATGCTTCAAACCCATCGATTCGCGATGCTTCTCGAATAATGGTCCAGGTAAAGGCTTATCTAGTGGATCAGCAACATTATCTGTGGAGCCGACTTTGTCGATCGACTCTTCTCCTCTTTCCACAATCTCTCGGAGGATGTGGTACTTTCTCAATACATGTTTGGATTTCTGATGAGACCTTGGCTCCTTTGCTTGAGCTATAGCTCCCGTGTTGTCACACAACACCGGGACAAGAGCAACTCTATTAGGAATGACGTCCAACTCTTGGACGAAATTCCTTATCCAAACAGCCTCCTTTGCTGCAACTGATGCAGCAATGTATTCGGCCTCAGTGGTTGAATCCGCAGTACTGTCTTGCTTAGAACTCTTTCAAGAGACAGCAAAACCATTGAGCATGAATACGAACCCAGAGGTTGACTTCGAGTCATCGATATCGCTTTGGAAGCTAGAGTCGGTATAGCCTTCCAATTTCAGTTCTCCACCCCATAGACCAAGAACAATTTATTGGTCCTTCTCAAATACTTGAGGATGCCTTTCACAGCTTTCAAGTGTGGAAGACCAGGGTTCGATTGATATCTACTCACTACACATAGTGCAAAAGCCACGTAAGGACGTGCAGATATCATCCCATACATGATGCTACCAATCCTAGATGCATAAGGAATGCATGTCATCGCCGCTATCTCTGAATTAGTCTTGGGAGACAGACTTGGATAGGGACATGCCATGACACATTGGTAGATGTCCTCTCTTGGACTCATCCATCAAGAACCGCTTCACGATGGTATCAATGTATGTGGACTGGGTGAGACCAAGCAATCTTCTTGATCTATCTCTATAGATCTGTATTCCCAATACAAAAGATGTTTCACCCAAGTCCTGTATCGAGAACTTACTTGCTAAACATATTTTAGTTTATTGCAACATTCCTACATCATTTCCAATGATTAGAATGTCATCAACATAAAACACTAGGAATGTCACAACACTCCCACTGACCTTCTTATACACACAGGGTTCCTCAGGATTCTTAGCAAAACCAAACTCTTTGATTGTACTATCGAATATGAGGTTCCAACTCCTAGACGCCTGCTTTAAACCAAAAATAGATCTTTGAAGTTTGCATACCATATGCTCACTTCCGATAGGTATGAACCTTTCGGGTTGAGACATGTAAATCTCTTCCTTAATATCCCCATTAAGAAAGGCTGTCTTAACATCCATCTGCCATATCTCATAGTCATACCATGCAGTTATGGCTAGCAAAATCCTCATGGACTTGAACATTGCAACTTGAGAAAAGGTTTCCTCAAAGTCAACTCCTTGTCTTTGAGTTTATCCTTTTGCCACCAATCGCGCCTTGAAGGTCAATACCTTCCCATCCGCCCCAAGTTTCCTCTTGTAAATCCATTTACATCCTATGGGAACAATTCCCTCAGGTGGATCCACGAGATTCCACACTTGGTTCGAATGCATGGAATTCATCTCAGATTCCATAGTTTCAAGCCATTAGGATAAATCGGCATCAGATAACGCTTCCTTGAAGGTCCTTGGATCACATTCAAGGTTAGGCTCATCATGGCCCTCTTCAAGAAGCAGACCTTACCTCATAGGTGGTCTCGAGACTCTCTCGGATCTTCTAGGAGCTTGTATCTCCTCTCTTGGCTCCTCTAGTGTGGGTTCTATAATTGTGGGTGTCTCTCGAACCTCTTCGAGTTCTATCATCTCGCCTTTTTCTATCCAATAGAAATTCCTTTTCCAAAAAGGTTGCATTCCTAGAAACAAACACCTTTGTTTCTTTCGAATGATAGAAGTAGTATCCAACCGAATTCTTTGGATATCCCACAAAGTAGCATAAAATGGATCGACTATCCAATTTATCTCCCACTATCTGCTTCACATAAGCAGGGCACCCCCATATTCTAAGACAAGAATATTTTGGAGGCTTACCCATCCATATCTCTCATATGGTGTCTGCCTTTGAATGGACATTTAGTGGAATATCTTTCAATTTTAAGTTGTAGAGATCGTTTTCAAGTTCTCCAGTACCAATTAAACATTCATTCTTGTAAATGTTGCAAACACCTTTGCTAAATAAACAAGAATATCCATCTTTATCAACATAGAAATGGAAACAATGTTTTTCACAAAATTATGTACAAACAAAACATCTCATAAAATTAACTTAAAACTATTGTTCAACAATAAGTAAACATCTTCAACAGCCTTGGCAATAACTCTTGCTCCATTGCCCATCCTCAAGAAGGTCACACCTTCTCTAAGCTTTCTACTTCTTCCCATCACCTGTAAATCATTACAAAGATGTGAGCCACAACCGGTATCTAATAACAAAGATGTAGAGTTAATTGAAATGTTTACTTCAATTTAGAACATACCGTTTCCAGAACTCTTCTGGGCAAGATATTCCCTACAGTTACGCCTCCAATGTCCAGGCTTCTTGCAGTGATGACATACATCAGCAGTCTTGTCAGCCTTAACTGGTGTGGCTGCCTCAACGGGATTCGGAGATTGCCTCATCAAGGGCACGTTCTTCTTGGGACGTTGGAAAGAACGCTTCTTTCCCTTCCCATGTGGATCAATCTTCGTACCAGATGAAGAACCCACATAAAGAACAAACTTCTCGTTCTTGATGGTTGATTCAAATGTAACAAGCATATTCACCAACTCCTCAAGGGTTGGCTCCATCTTGTTCATGTTTAAGTTCACCACAAAAGGATCAAATGAGCTAGGCAATGATAACAGCAACACGTCGGTGGTCAACTCCGAAGGCAAGATCAGATCCATGCCAACGAGCTTGTCCACGAGCGCAATCAACTTCAGGCCATGCTCATGGACCGAGGCCCCATCTCGCATGCGCAAAGTGATCAGCTCCTTGACGGTAGCATGCCTAAGAGGCCGTGTTTGCTGTAGAACCCGTAAATCAGTAGACGTATAAGCCATGCATAATTCTAGATTTTTAAAATTTAGTTGACTTCATTGCATGATTATTTTAAATGCATTTGTTTGAAGTAAAATATTTATTATTTCAGTTCAGTAGTTTGATTTTTAGCATTTCAGTTATTTCAGTGAGGCCGGACCGGAGTTGGAGTTTTGAGATAGAATTTAAGATTGGAGAAATACTTCCAGAAGTTAATTTAGCTAGGAAGTAAGTTCATTTAAGTTAAAAAGGGAAGCTGAGGATTTAATTTAATTATTTGAGGTGATTAAGAAATGAGCTCATTTAAGTTACTTAATTAAGGGTTTTATTCAATAAATTATTTAAGGGATTAGTGAGGCTTTTAAGAGTTATTAATTATCAACTATATAACAATATTTCCCCTTCATTTTATTGCAAATTTCGGCCACACCATTAGTGTGTCAACTATGATATGCCAACTCACTTTTGACCCTTTCCTTGTCATCTATTAGCATGATAATCTATCCATTTAATGACCACCCTTAATTAATTAATTAGTGGACATATCCTAGTCTAGAAACAAGAGAGAATTCGGCCACTTACATTCTAGAACCATCCCACATATCATTTGATAGCAACAACTTTTCAAATTTCAAAGGAAGGGAGACTTGGTATCCCTTTATTAGTGGATCTCCCTCACACACTCCTAACCATTTCCCCTCTCCCAATTTCAAAATTCAGAGCATTTTCAGAGTGTTAAAACCGTGAGGTTCGTAGCTTAATAGAGGAGAGAATAATCGAGAGCAAGAAAGGTAGACAAGAAAGCGTTCCACTCCTCCGTGCAGCGTCGTCGTCGTTTCGTTCGTTTTCTTTCGAAACGAAACCAGGCATGTCTAGATTTCTTTCAAACCTCAATCAAGTCATATTATCAATTATTTTTCAGTACATGATCAGGTTTTATCATGCTAAAACCGAATTATATCAGCAAATTTCAGAAACATACACATGCAGAATTTTCGATTTTAAGATGCATTTCACGGTTTGATTTGTGTTGCGAGTTTCAGATATTGGTTCGATTCCAGGCTCCCAAGGCGACATCTAGACATGTCCTAACATGGATTAGGATCACTTTAGTCCAATATTTCAGTCACCCTACTTGCTGGAATTCGAAATTTACAGCAACTTTCCATCGGTACAAGTTTGGGTCTCAAAATTTCAGTGTTGCTGTCAAGGAGAAAGGATCTGATCCTGGCTGCCCCAAGGGCCTAAAGCCATGGTTAGATCCCTTTCCTAGCAAGTCTTAGACGTGACTAAGTCACCCTTTTGGTGGCTTGGTCCATGGCTCATCGGTTTTTAATTTAAAAACAAGAACAGCCCCTCCCCTCTCTGCCCTTCGGTTTTGGTACAGCATTTGTGTTTCGAGTTTGTGGAGTGGTATGGATCTTGGTTGGCCTATGGCCCTTAGACACGGTTCATACCATGTCCCTAGATGTCTAGATCGTGCCATGGTCAAACAAATGGCCACTGCAACGACACAAGACAACGATCAAAGTACATCACTACACACACATACACGTGGGGCTCGGTTGGAGTGTCGTTTGAGTTATGGTGTGATGCGGATTGTGGCTGGCCTAGGGCCCTTAGCCATGGCTCGAATCATTCCTTGGGACGTTGTGGAGAGGATTTGGTCGGTGGTTAAAGCCCCAATGGCCAAAAGTCTCGCAAACGACGCGATGCAAGCAAGGTTGCAGCTGCTGGAAAATTACAGCAAGTTGCTGTGTCGGTTCGGAGGCTCGTTCGAGTTCTCGGTCGCCTTCTAGCCTATGGCCTTGGACTGGAAAGTGCCCCAGTGAGTTAGGAAGGTCATGTTTTTGACTGTTCACGATTCGGATAATTTTTAAGGTCGTACGAGAATTTACGGTGCGATATGCCAAATTGACTCTCGAAAGAGCGTTTCGTGTTTTGTCCTCCATTCCACCTAGATTTTGACCCTATCATTTTAGGAGCATTATTTTATGATTTTTCAGCGTATTTTAATCATGACTATACGTCGGTTCGGTGTCGGTTCGGGTTGACTCGGAGTCATGATTAAATGCGAAGTCATTAGGCGTCATAGTCGCATCTTTTGAACTAAATTGCATAGTTGGTCAAGTTTAAGCTATTGCATATTTTTCATGGCACAGTTAGGTTGCAGCGAGCCTGGTTAATTATTTTACGTGCATTAAATAGAAAATGATTATTTTTGAGATTTACGCGATATGGCTTGTGGTTCATTCACTATGTGGGAGTGTTATTTTATACGGTCGTCAGTGACCGATCAGTTCAGTATGGTACCACCCGGTCGCCAGTGACCGGCCAGCTCAGTTCAGTTTCAGCCTCCCTGGTAGCCAGTTACCGATCAGTTCAGCTTAGTGCAGGGGCCACAGGCGTAAAACATAATCTCAACATAAAATTTTACCAGTTATTTCAGTGCAGGATCCAAGGAACAAACATTTTTTTTACTGTGATTATCAGTTCAGTTATGCACGTATTATATTTACTTAGTACAGATTATTTTCAGCATGCCTCAGGACAGGATATGTTATCTCATGCATATTTTAATTCAGATTTTTACTCGTTACCTGCGATATATGCATGCTGAGTCTTTAGGCTCACTGGACTTGATTGTTGTAGGTACTGATGAGGCCAGGGCCGAGGGCGGGGACCAGTTGAGCCAGCTTGGGTCGGCAGTAGTGGCACCCGAGGACCTCAGAGCAGCAGTTGTTATTTTATTTCGCAAACATTTTATCAGTCGTTGGATATTTTTAAATTGTGAATTTTGGCAAACTTTATTTTCTTCACCAGTGATTTTATGAATGAGGCCATTTAACTTCTTTTAAAAAGAAAATTTTTAATTTTCCGCAAATTTTCAAGCAAGAAGTTCTAGGGCATTTTACATTTGCTCACCAAAGAGCTCCTTGAGATGCAAATGAATGTCAGCAGCACTCTTTGCATCCTCAAAATGCCTCTGCAGCTCATCATTCATATAAGTCAGCATATAACACCTGGCTATCAAGTCATGGTCCCACCATTCCTTGTAAGCCTGCAATTCCTCAGGAGTGCAGTCAGTCGGAGCCTCAACAGGGGGCGACTCAGTCAGTGTATATGCTACCCTTTCCGAATTCAAGACTATTTTCAGGTTTCTTAGCCAAGTGAGGTAATTAGGTCCAGTTAATATGTGTTTGTCGAGTATTGCAGATATCGGATTGCGAATCGAAGACATTGTCAATTTGTACTGAAAAGTAAAACAGATAAATGTTCATGACTATTTTAAAATATTTAGTAAGATATGAAGTTTGGACTTTTACTTCATAAATATTTGCTCCCACTGTTTTGACATCTTTCACTACACTCTAGTGAAAACGGGAAACTCCTTTTCTCAGTAGGTACGTAAGGTCCAATTAGGGAATTATGATCCCGAATAATATCAGCCAATCACAATTCCTAAAATATAGTTTCAAATTGCATCACAATGCAACCCTCTACGTAAACTTTTGTCTCACGTTTGATTAGGACCCAATAATATGACGTCGTTCATCTTCACGTGTCAAGCCTTACCCATCGATGTTGAACCTTAATGGACGGTCGCCATGAGTTCCCTCAATAATATGAGCCGAAATCATGAGAGTTCCACGTAGTTCACATCACCATGTCAATGGATGTCACAGCTTTCCGGCACCCAGGGCCCCCCCAATAATATGAGCCGAGCCCCAAATACGGGTAGCGTTCATCATGCACCCATTGTCGATGGAAGACATGGAAATCATAAACAAATTTATAATTCCCCTTTTCAGGCTTGATATTAATTTTGAATCTTATTCAAAATGAGGGTTTTTAATTTTTAAAGGTCTCATCATTAATTTTATTTAAAAGCTCGCCATGTTTGATCGTATGTTTGCCGGATTCATGCAACTTTTTTATTATCATAATAATAACGCACATACTCATTATTTATAACATATCATGCATATATTATAAACAGTAGACAAAACAAGGATGATCAATCGCCCCAATACTAATGGCCCCTGTGAGCTAAACACGGGCCTAGGTCCAATCCTAGGGTAATGCAAGGGATGCAAATGCAACTATTACATTAGCTTCTAATATTTACATGTCTTCGGTCTTCATAATCATCATGGCCACCATCTTCCAATCTTGATCATCCACTATACTAATATTTACAAATAAATATCCATGGCAAATAAGGATACATCTCATAGGGTGGGAACGGGCCATAAACCAAGCCCACTTTAAATTTGATAATTATTACAATCATTCAACACAAAATATCTTAGCATACACCTAGCAAATTGGGCTTGGGCTTTTGATCATCTTTCATGCATAATATCACATATCATACACCATCAATTAATTATCACAATAATTAATTGATCCAATATTATATATCTTGAACCAATCACTAACCGCCACGATTATAAACTAAATTAACAAAGTATACAAATACTTTTGTATACTTTCCAATTAATTTATTTATAACCGAATTTCTTGTAAATCAAAATTTACTATAAATAATTAAAGTCCAACTTCAATTATTTATTTTATGAGAAAATATTTGAAACTTTTGTAATTTTAAACTTAAGGGCCCAAAAAACTCATTTTTCACCAAAAACATTTTGGCCCATTTAAAATTCACAAATATGTTAGCCATCTAATGGCCCAACAACATCAAAGCCCATGACACTTCGATAATCCAAAACACTTTTGAAAACCCTAGTCGTCATCACCGTCGCCGGAGCTCCGTCGTCGGATTCCGGCCAACTTAATTTTTTTTTTATTAAAATCATAGGCCTGTTCGGGCAGCCCCTGCCCTTGCTGCCCGTTTCGGGCAGCCCAAGCTGCCCGAAATGTTGCTGCCCAAAACAGTGCCCAAAAATCCTTGATTTTGTTGCAAAAATTTCATTCTCATGCGGTTAGAAATCGATCTCAATATAATATCATGTATATGGTACAAAAACTAGTACCCTTAGCTCTGATACCACTTGAAAGGGATCGATTTTAGGGTGCCCGAATGAGCAACGGAAGCTCAAAATTTTCGATTTTTACAAGAAAATTCGTGCACCACTAGTACTAGCATGTAGCATATACAAAAACACAAAAATATCATACTTAGGGTGTTTATAGAAATGTACCTATCAATCTTAAAAGATTGATGATGGCTCCAACTAAGGTGTAAACACCTTAGCTCTTGAATGGCAAGATAATCTTCAAGCTTCCCTTTCATCCCACCTTGCTCAAATATTAAGCCCACCACCAACTAGCTAGAACCTCTCTAATTTTGCACTAGAAAAATTAGAGCATTTTTCTTTGAGAAGTGTATTGTTTCCTCAACAATTGAAGAAGCAAAAAATGGAGAGAATATCATGCAAATTTCGTTCATGGTGAGGGGAGGAGAGAAGAAGGAATGTTTTTCTTGGTTGTGGAAAAAGTTGAGTCAAAAAGTTGCATGCCATGCCTTGGATATTGAAAAAGTTGTCTCCCAACTCTTCATGTAAGGCTTGAGATTTATTAGTCTTCATTGATGTGATATTCGAAAGATATGAGTATGCATGACATGTAATGAGAGGCACTGAATGAGATTATAAAGGGTTGCATAAAATCTAGACCGCACTCGCGCTTTGAACAAGAGATCACCCGCGGTTGATGGACAGAGAGTTGAAGATTATTTACAGAAGTGACACCGCACCCGCGGTGAAGAAGTACCGCACCCGCGGTGCAGGGCCAGTAGGGTAGGAAATTTTATGTGAAGCAAGACCGCACCCGCGGTCCACAAGACACCGCACCCGCGGTCGTCGAATGTTGGAAAATGAAAAGTGGTGCCGAAGCTTAAGCGCACCCGCGATCTAGACGGAGCGCACCCGCGGTGCCTGTGCGAGAAAGCCACCCTTGATTCTTATGTTGACACATGGCATATATATATATATATATATATATATCCACTTGGGCTGAATCATTCTTCTTCATTTCCTGAGGAGAGAACCGAGAGTTATTCCAAAAAGAGGTGAAAGGCTTCTTTCATTTTAGAATTGAGCTTGTGCATGATTTAGCCATCCAAACTTTAATCCAAGTAGAGATTCTTGTTCCTCTTGACAAGGGCTTCAAAAGGGTATACTTTCTATATCTTTTCAGCATGTTTTGAAGTTGACATGTGGAGAAAATTCAAATATGTTTGTGATTATATGTTCTTGAGATCATAGACGACGTAGAATCGTAAACGGATCGATTATCGGATGTCATATACAATTGTTATGAAATTCCAGCATATATGTGCATGAGATTATGGAGATTTTCAGAGTTTGAAATGGTTATGGTATTGACTATGAGTTGAGGATATATATGTTGAGATTTGAATTGATCGGTATCGAGAAACTATGCCGTTATACCGTCGAATTGTATCAAGACTTGGTATTGAACCGTACTAGTATTAGTTTGAGTTGTGATTTGATATTGTGCATCTCAACATTGTCATTTCATATTTGGATTGACAGGTTCGATATCCCTACTTCGAGACTTCGAATTATTCCAACGACAAGAAAGGTATAATACATGTGAATTCGGGAGATACGACTCGAATCAGACTTGGTTGGAGTTTCCCTAAATCACATACTAGATTTGTTATTTATATTTGATTATGATTATGTCTTGTTTATAGATTTATATTCAAGCATTGAGATAGGAGAGTCATTGGCAGATTTGCTAAACTAGACGTTCGGTGGTATCGACGCTTCGGATCAGACTCAATCCGATTGTAGACATTCGATACAGACGGGGCCGAAGTCTAGGAATAAGATGTACAGTTACCCCGATTGGGAGGGTAGGTGACAGACAGTGACGTCTTATTCACACCGGGATCCCTAGAGTTAGAGTTGAGTCGAGTCAAGACATGATTTGATTTGAATTGCATGTTTATATAGATTGGTTTCATAGACTATGGAACCCATTGTTATTGCTTGCATTCATGATTTATGATTATGTATCAGCATCCATACATGTTTTATACTGGGATTTGTTCTCACCGGAGTTTCCGGCTGTTGTTATGTCTGTATGTGTGCATAACAACAGGTGGGGCAGGATCAGGGTCGCGACAGAGATGAGAGATGGACATAGCGTGGTGATCACGGGCGTACCAGATGAACTAGTAGTTGTACTTTTAACATGTACTGTACTTAAATACTGGTTTGTAGAATATGGACAAAACAAGACATGTTATGTTTGTTGTAATGAAATAAATATAGAACTATCTTTTTCTTAAGTTATAAACATGTGAGTAATGTTAAAAAAAAAATTTTGACCCGTATATTTTAACAATGATCCGATTAATCCCGAAAAGAACTGAGTTAGAGCCCGGGTCCCCACACTTCACCTCCCCATGCACATTCTATTTGGGCTTGTAACAATTACAAGGCCCATGGACTTTATTTAAATGTCTCAAACACATTTGAGTCCATTTAAAACTTTACTTGATTTTACTCAAGCCCACTAGTTTAATAATTATTTCTAATTGGGCTCTAAAAGGTCCAATGTTGTTTAATTAATCCAACACTTGAATCAATTTAATTATTTGGATTCTACTAGGTCCACTAGTGTTTAATTAATTCAACACTTGAATTAATTTAGTTTAGTCCATAATAATGTTTATGAAAATCACAATTTTCAAATACATTACTCGTTTGGCCAACTTTTAATTTAGGAACACTTCCTCAAATTAAAAATTACATTCTCCTTATAGAAGTCATACTTCTATTTTATTTACGCTTATAAACTCCTTTATAAACCGTTCAACACATTGAACTAATTTAACTTCTCAACGGGATCTAGAAAGCTAGCACTTGTGTGGCCCTCAATGGTTCATTTATACAACTAGCCGTGGGTTCACATCTCTATGTCCTTATACGAGCATACCCAAATTGCTCCATTCTTACTTATCAACTCCTTGATAACAAGAACGTCAGAACTCAAGTCTGATAGTACCCAACCAATCATGTTAAACGCCTAGCAGCATCGCTTATATGATTCCCTAGGTATCAAATGATAGTGCCTGCAAGAACCATTCAATTATGGTTAGCGTACAGAACGGTCCCTTCAACTCATATATCCCGACCGATTCGACAACCATTGGTATATCGAGAGTTTTCAATGAATCGTTACTATGTGTCATGTCGTAGTTGCATCGATGGTGTAATCTATGAAACCCCTTTCATAATTACCACCATACTCTGATCAGAGATTTCATACTACATACACATAGGATATCCATACCCGAAGGTAAGCGGTGAATCCCCGACAACAATGCATCGACTCCTATATGTTTCGACAAAACACCCAACCTTGCCACCTGATGATCCCTTGAGAGTCGGTAAACAAGTCAAAGTGTAATGCTAGCACATAAAGTCTCAATGTTGTCCATGGTCATAAGGACTAATGGTGTACAACCATAAACTAGGACTTTTCCACTCGATAAGTGAGAACCACTTGGAAAGTCCTTTTATGGAGGGTTGTTCAGTGCACTCTACAAGGAGCACCTATCTGCATGTTCGGACATCACAATGTCCCCTACCAATGAAACATGGTACTCACATCGCAGATACTAGTCTCGAACTCAAGCGGCCTATATCCTTCTTAGTGGCGGCTGAATCGACTAGGAACCGTTTAGAATATACAGTATTACAAATATGAGTTACATGATACTCATCATATGAGCATCTCATATTCTTTCTACTATTTGTATATTCAAGGGCTTTATCTATGCAACTAGCATGGGTATACAGATAAAGAAGAGCCAAAATTGATAATTTCAAATATTATTAAAATAAAGACTGTTTATACATAGAGTTTTATTGTGAACACTCGGCCAACACTTGGCTCGACGTGCACCTACTCTAACACGAGTCTCATGTGATTTCAATTGTCTCGAGGCATAAGCAATAACATGTCGTCACTGCATCAAAAAAAAACCTATTCCTCTTTGAGAAACATCACAATAAACAACAAAATCACCAGTACCTGAATAGTTAACACATGAGCACTGGTTAATCTCTTCTTCAACTCTAGAAAATTGGATTCACAAGCCTCTGACCAAACAAACGGTGCGTTCTTCTGAGTCAACTGAGTAATCGGCTTTGCAATACTGGAAAAATCTTTATTAAATCGACGATGGTATCCTGCTAAACCCATAAAACTGTGCATCTCTGGCACTAATGTCGGTCTAGGCCAACTGATCAATCATATTCTTTGAATTAATCAGAATATCATCAATAAAGATAATCACAAAGTCATTAAGATACTTCTGAAATATATGGTTCATCAAACCCATAAATACAGCTGGAGCATTCGTTAAATCAAATGGCATGACGATAAATTCATAGTGGCCATACCTGATTCTGAAAGCTTTCTTCGATATATCAGAATCTCTAACTCTCAGCTGATGATATCCAGATCTCAGATCGATCTTGGAATAAACATAAGAACCCTGCAACTGATGAAATAAATCATTAATACGAGGCAAAGGATATTTATTTTTTATCGTAGCCTTGTTCAGTTGCCGATAGTCAATACAAAGTCTCATAGAACCGTCTTTATTTCTGACAAATAATACTGGAGCACACCAAGGAGAAACACTCGGTCTGATGTAACCCTTGGCCAATAAATCTTCTAATTGCTCTTTCAATTCTTTGAATTTAATTGGTGTCATTCTGTGTGGAGTTTTAGAAATAGGAACAGTACCTGGTATCAATTCAATACTGAAGTCTATTTCTCGGATTGGAGGTAAACCCAGAATCTCATCTGGAAAGACATCAGCAAACTCACATACCACTCGCAAATTTGCCAATGACGGCCTCGATTTAAGTTCATCTACTGAATACACAAGGAATCCCTCTTCTCATTTCTGTAATAATCGAGTCATACACAACACAGATATCAAAGGAATTCGAGCTCTGGAACCCTTACCTTAAAATTTCCATTCATCAGCCATTTTAGATATGAATCTCACAATTTTCTGGAAACAATCTACGGTAGCTCTGTACTTGGTCAGCATATCAATACCGATAATGCAATCAAAATCAGAAAAACCGAGTACAATACAATCTAACTCAATCTCATTTCCATCATACTGCAGTATACAACGTTTAACAAATTTCACTGATATAAGGCCTCTACCCAAAGGTGAAGAGACAGATACTACAGCAGATAATGACTCAACAGGAAAATCATGTACCAATGCAAATCGCTCAGATATAAAAGTATGGGATGCACCTGTATCAATCAATACATAAGCAGAGTAACCACAAAGAGAACAGTTACCTGTAACAACATCATCAGGTGCTTCATGTGCCTGTTCTTCAGTCAATGCAAATACTTTGACCTGCTGTCTCGGAGGCTGGCTAACAGTCTGGCTTCCTCCTGGCCTCTGCTGTGACTGAGTAGTAGGGGATGGCTGGAAAGAGTGAACAACTGATGATCGTCTATCAGTCTGAGCCACTGATCCAGATGATTCTGCTCCCTAGGATCGTTGAGAACTTCGCTGTGGACAGATTCAAGCAAAATGTCCTTGCTGTCGACAGATATTGCAACTTCCAAACACTCCTTGGCATTGCTCTGTGGGATGTCTCCCTCCACAAGTTCTGCAATAGAATCCGGTATAACTTTGGCTCTATCGTGAACCACTGGAGCTAGATGAACTACTACTAGACTTCTTAAACTATTTTCCTCGGGCTTTCAATTGATCCTTCTTCCCACTGCTCCTACTGCCACTATCAAATCTGGGAGGGGGTTGGTGGAACTGGGTTGAAAGCTGTTGCTGTTTCTGTACTGGAGCAACATACGAAGCTCCTCGTTGTCTAATCAAACCTGTTTCAACTCCTTTTGCTCTATTCAAAGCATCAGCAAAGTTATTTGGTCTCCCAGCATTTACCAGCTTAAAGATCTCTGGATTCAATCTATTAATAAACTGATCAGCCACGGCTTCATCATTCTCAGCAACATGGGGAGCAAATCGTAACAAGGTAGAGAACATGGCCACATACTCTTCAATGTTTAATTGACCCTGTCTCAGATTAGCAAACTCTGCACCCTTGTCTTTTCTGTAAGATACTGGGAAGAATCGTTGATAGAATTCTTCGCAACGTCATGTAATTGATGCCCAATCAGTCTAACTCTTCGTTCATCTATATTAGTAACCCAATATGACAAATCTGTTTCAGTTCTCCTCTGATCATCTTACTGCTGATCAAGAATCGGTTCTGATTCATTCTCATATTCAAATCAGATATTCAGGTAAACATGTATTAAAGCAGTAACATGTTGTCATCACAAAAGCAAGGAAAGAAATTTACCCCGCTCACTCGCTTCTATCTCAGTCTAAGGAACATACAGCTACAGCTCTGATACCACCTGTTTTGGGGACCCGGATGCTAACTCCTCTTCTTAATCATCAACAGGATTAATTGGGAAAAATTAAATAAACTGGGTCATAAAAAAAATTTCAAATGTTAAATACCTTATAAAAAAGTATACAAAGTTCTACAACAAGTTAGGTCCCATCTCATTCAAATACAAGATCAAGTTTAATATCTACAACAAGATCAAAGTACAAGTCTTGTACAAAAGAAAATCATAACAAACTAATGTTCATCCACTACATATCAAGTGATGAAAATAAACTCTACTTTTGGGTCCGAATCTCCACTATAAACTCAATCTCTCATCCTCTTCTCGACCCTGATCCTGTCCCACCTATTGTCATGCACACATATAAACACAACAACAGCCGAATAACTCCGGTGAGAAATATATTCCCAGTATAAACAACGTATACATGCATTTCATATAAATAAATATAAAAGCATAAAACAGTTATCAATAACATGTATCATGATCTGAAAAATATGAATCGATATAAAACTTTAAATCAAACTCTTTGACTCTTAATCTGTCACACCCTTACTCTATACTTAGCATAATTACCATAATCAAAATAGGTTTTGAATGATATAAATATAGTATGAAGCAACTCAAACAAGGGGCATCAATTTGACGGTTTATAAAAATTTTGGCATGATGTCCTTACACTTTGTTTAAACCAAAAACTCAAGCAATGCCATATATACAACAACAACTATATTTTCATACACAACCATACACCATATTGTTATACATATACATATTCTTATATACGAGCATACTTTGTATCATCATAAACAGCGTAAAAATTGTTCAAACCCTGACATATTTTAGTACAATACATATGCGGAAGCTATACAAAAATAAGTCCCGGTTCTTGTCGAGGTGAGGCACGTCACAAGCATCCATTGGCGAACCGGAATCCTATGTTTAATGCCCGAGGTTTTGATTATTGTAATCCGAAATGATTTGTTGATAATTGATGTGATTTTAGACGGAACGGTACGGACCGGGAAAGCCGGAAAGAAGATGGAAGTATGTGCGAGGATGAGCCCTCGCGCATATGCGCGACCCCACCGGGCGCATATGCGCGAGGTAGGCAGAGAACCTGGCGCATATGCGCGACATGGATCCGCGCATGTGCGCGAGGATTGCAGAGAGTTGTGAAGAACCTCGCGCATATGCGTCGAACGAGGGCGCGCATATGCGCGAGATGCCGTGATGAGGACGCGCCGAGACATAGTGTCTCGCGCATATGTGCCGAGGAGGCTCGCGCATATGAGCGAGACGTGCAGCGTATAGATCGAGTCACCTAGCTTTCACGTGCATATATATATAACAAAAACGAATTTTGGCCTTCAGAATTCAGAAACAAGGACGAGGGTTCCAGAGAAAGCTTCAGAGAAAATGCAAGATCCGCCCGTCAGAATTTCAATCCGAATTTAGTGCTGTGTTTCTATCGACGAGAGCTTCAACTAGACGTAAGTTTTATTACGTTTTGTTATGTTTCAAAAATATGATATAGAATGAATCGGATATGATTCATATATGGTGTTCTCGATATGTTAGACATCGTATAATCAAAACCGGATAGAAGAACGGATACCGTATGAAATTGTTATAATTTTCAGAGTTGAATTGATTGAGATGTGATATCAGATTTGTATCGTTATTGATTTTGAGTTGTGGGAATTGATATCTATTGATTGGTATTGCTGAGTTTATTGAGATTGTGCCGTTGTGTGGGGACCCGGGCTCTCACTTAATTGTCTTCTGGATTAATTGGATCTTTCCAAGAAAATATGGGTCAAAATTTTGCTTTTAATATCAAAACAATTGTATAGAAATCATATACAAGCAACATCTTTATTTTATTTCAACAAAAGCAAGTACATGTCTTGTTTCCTTACATCATTATACAAACTAGTGTTTAGAACACAATACATATCAAATGTAAACACTCTTAGCTCATCTGCTACGCCCGTAATTTCCACACTATCTCAATCTCTCATCTTTGTCTCGACCCTGATCCTGTCCCACCTGTTGTCATGCACACATACAGACACAACAACAGCCGGATACTCCGGTGAGAACAAATCCCAGTATAAAACATGTATACATGCATGTCATGCAATTTCATACCAAATCATAACACATAATTCAGTAATTATGACACATTAGTGAATATGGATAAAGCAATTCGACTCTTACTCTTTAACTCGACTCATATCTAAGTCTAGGGATCCCGGTGTGAATAAGACGCAACAAGTCTCCCACCTTCTCTCCCGATCGTGGTGGCGGTACGTCTTATTCCTAGACTTCGGTCCTGTCTGTATCGAATATCTACAATCGGAGTTGATCTTCTCCTATGCCTCGATACCACCGAACGTCTAGAAACTTGGCATATCTTTCAATGATTCTCCTATCTCAGTACATGTATATAAATTAATATAAAGTACAAACATAACAAGTATGTGATTTTGGGAACTCAAACCGAATCTGATTCGAGTTATTCTTCCCGACTCGACATTGAATTATACCTTTCGTTGTTTAATCTTTGTCGATGTACGAGGTCTCGATGTCGAAGATTGTCAAGACAAATCTGAAATGACATATTCAAGAAGCATTCTTATAAATTTCTAGCTCAAATCAATACACATACAGATCAATATCCAATCTCGGTACATTTCAACGGCGTAACGGCGTAATCTCGCGATACCGGTAAATTCAAATATCAATAATCAATAGCCTTAACTCATAATTCTCATCATAGCAAACTCTACTATACTGAAATCTGCATATACCCAAGTCAATACATGCTGGAACATGAAAAAGATCGCATCTCATATCCGTCCTTCAATCCGATTGCGAACATGAGTTCATAATAATCATAAGAACACATCATAGCAATCAAAATCTCATTTCTCCAAACATCATATTGCCAAAGCAAACAAGAACATAACAAAACATACATCCTTTAGAAGCCTATGATGCAAGGAGCAAGAATCTAAGCTCGGATGGAAAATCGGATAGTGAGATCTTGTGCAAGCTAATTTCTAAGCTAGGAGAACTTTGAAGCTTTCCTGGGGTTGTTCTCGGTGGTCTGATGCTGAAGGAATAAAGAAAATGCATGTTATATGTGTACCAAGCCATGTGTCAAGTTAATATGCATGCTGGATTTCTCGCACCACCCTATCGCGGGTGCGCTACCAATTTGACCGCGGGTGCGGTGAGCGTACTGTATTTCTTCCAAAATTCTAGAAGAACCACCGCGCTGCGCCGGCTCCTGCACCGCGGGTGCGGTCTTGTCTCGGTGCATCCACCGCAGGTGCGGTCCTGTTCTTACCGCGGGTGCGGTCAAGCTACTGTAAATCTTCTACATTTCATGAGAAACGATCGCGGGTGCACTATCTTTTGAGACCGCGAGTGCACTTTCTTTGCTGTCCCAACAATAAGTTTTGCAACTAAAATCGAATCGCAACGTCGCTTCTTCGACCTTCGATAAATACATCAAATCATGCATTAATAATTTCTTCTTACCAACTCACATCTCGGGCATTACATTTCTCCCCCTCTTAGATATGAGTTCAGTCCTCGAACTCGCAGGCAATCGATCAAAACAAGTAAAAGAAGAAATAAAATCAACAGCTGAATAAATACTCACATCATGTAAATAACTCGGGATATCTTGGTCTCATCTCTGATTCTGTCTCTCAAGTCGCTGACGACTCCACTGGACTTTCACTAGCGGAATAGTCTTCGTTCTGAGTTGTTTAACTTTCCAATCAAGAAACTGAATTGGATGTTCAATATAACTCAAAGTGTCGTCAAGCACGGCTTCCTCAGGCTGAATGACATGAGAAACATCAGGCATATATCTACGCAGCATCGATACATGAAAAACATCATGTATCCCCGATAGAGAAGGAGGAAGAGCAAGTCGATATGCACGATCACCAATCTTCTCAAGAATTTCGTACGGACCGATGTATCTAGGAGTCAATTTCCCACGTTTGCCAAATCTGACAACGCCTTTGAATGGAAAAATCTTCAAAAATACTCTGTCTCCTTGTTCAAACACTAACGGTCGACGACGTACATTTGCGTACTTTTCTTGCCTATCCTGCGCTCTATTTATTCTTTTCTGTATCACTTTAACTTTCTCAGTCATTTCTCGAATCATATCAGGTCCAAGTTCTGGTACTTCAGATACATCATTCCAATACAGTGGAGATCTGAACTTCTTGCCATATAATGCTTCAAACGGTGCCATCTAAATGCTCGTCTGATAGCTGTTGTTGTACGAGAATTCACAAAGTGGTAGTGAATCTTGCCAACTGGTGCCAAAGTCTAGCACTACAGCTCTCAGCATATCTTTCGAAGGTCTGGATAGTCCGTTCTGACTGTCCGTCTGTCTCGGGATGGTATGAAGTACTCAGGTGCAATGTCATACCTAAAGCCTGCTGCAAACTGTGCCAAAAATGTGAAGTGAATCGTGGATCACGATCTGATACGATCGACTTCGGCACACCGTGCAATCTGACTACCTCTCTAACATATATCTCTGCCATCTAATCGTATCGGTACGTCATTCTGTACGGAATAAAGCATGCTGATTTGCTTAATCTGTCAATTACAACCCAAATCGCATCACAACCCCAGGATGATCGTGGTAACTTCGTAGCAAAATCCATGGAAATGTGATCCCATTTCCATTCAGGAATAGATAAACTCTGAAGTAAACCTCCGGGCTTCTTTCTCTCGGCCTTCACCTGTTGGCAATTCAAGCACTTAGACACAAATTCTGCAATATCTGACTTCATCTGTTTCCACCAGAATTGTGTCTTCAGATCGTTATACATCTTCCTTCCACCAGGATGAATACTGAACCGACTACAGTGCGCTTCTAACAATATCTGTTGTTTCAAATCTGAAACATCTGACACTACAAGACGGTTATTCACATACAAAACATGATCATGTACCTGATACTCTGAATGATGTCCTGATTTGATCATCTCAACTGACTTCTGAATATTCTGATCAGTTCTTTGTGCTTCATTAATTCTCAAAATCAAATCTGGCTCAACTTGAATCATAGCAAGTTGTAGTGGTCTACTATCTGTATCAAATGCTAATCCAGACAAACAGCAATCTTCAATCATATTCGAAACACCTATCGTCGATAAGGATAAAGAACATACCTTTCGACTCAAGGCATCCGCTGCTGCATTAAACTTTCCTGGATAATACTTGATCTCGCAATCAAAGTCCTTCAACAAATCGAGCCATCTACGTTGTCTCATATTCAACTCTGACTGAGAAAACAGATACTTCAAGCTCTTGTGATCCGAGTAAATTTCAAATTTCTCGCCGTAGAGATAATGTCGCCATATCTTCAGTGCAAACACAATGGCCGCCAATTCAAGATCATGAATTGGATAACGAGTCTCGTGTGGCTTTAACTGTCTCGAGGCATATGCAATCACATGTCCTCGCTGCATAATAATACATCCTAGTCCTCTATGAGATGCATCACAATATAAAACGAAATCACCAGTACCTGAAGGGATAGTCAATACTGGAGCACTGGTCAATCGTTTCTTTAATTCCAAGAAGCTAGACTCACAGGCTTCATACCACACAATTGGCGCATTCTTCTGTGTCAACTGGGTAATTGGTTTTGCAATACTGAAGAAATCTTTAATAAATCGTCGATAGTACCCTGCCAAACCCATGAAACTGCATATCTCTGGTACAGAAGTCGGTCGAGGCCAACTAATCACGGCTTCAACTTTACTTGGATCAATAGAAATACAATCTTCAGATATGATATGCCCCAAAAAGACAACCTGTCTCAGCCATAACTCACACTTTGACAGTTTAGCATATAATTTCTCATTTCTCAACGTCTGCAACACAGTTCTTAAATGTCCGGCATGCTCAATCATATTCTTGGAATAAACCAAAATATCATCAATAAAAATAATCACAAACTCATCCAGATATTTCTGAAAGATATGGTTCATCAATCCCATAAACACCGCTGGAGAATTCGTTAAACCGAAAGGCATGACGATAAACTCATAATGTCCATTCCTGGTTCGGAATGCTATCTTTGGTATATCAACATCTCGAACTCTCAGCTGTTGATATCCAGATCTCATATCGATCTTGGAATAGACAGAGGATCCCTGCAACTGATTAAATAAATCGTCGATACGAGGCAAGGAATATTTGTTCTTTATTGTCGCTTCATTCAATTGTCGATATTCAATACACAATCTCATTGAACCGTCTTTCTTTCAGACAAAAAGTACCGGGGCACCCCAAGGAGATACACTCGGTCTAATGTAACCCTTGGCGAATAAATCTTTGAGCTGTTCCTTCAAATCTTTCAATTCAATAGGCGCCATTATATAGGGAGCTCGAGATATAGGAACGGTACCTGGTAGAAGATTAATACTGAAATCTACCTCTCGGACTGGAGGTAACCCTGGGATCTCATCCGTGAATACATCCGCAAACTCGCACAATACTGGCAAATCTGCCAATGCTGGACTCGATTTCAGTAGATCTACTGAATATACAAGGAACCTTTCTGCTCCTTTCTGCAATAATCGACTCATAGAAAACACATATATCAAGGGAATCCGAGCTTTGGAACCCTTACCATAGAATTTTCACTCATCAGCCATCTCTGGTCTGAATCTGACAATCTTCTGGAAACAATCTACAGTAGCTCTGTACTTGGTTAACATATCGATACCGACAATACAATCAAAATCAGACAATCCAAGTACAATGCAATCTAAGTCAATCTCATAACCCTCGAACTATAGCATACAATGTCTAACCGAAGTCACGGATATAAGACCACTTCCCAACGGAGAAGAAATAGACACTACCGCAGATAATGACTCGACAGGTAAAGCATGCATCAATGCAAAGCGCTTAGAAATGAAGGTATGAGATGCACCTGTATCTATCAATACATAAGCATGATAACAGCAAAGAAAACAGTTACATGCTATAACGTCATCTGGTGCATCTTGGGCCTGCTCTTCTGTCAGTGTAAATACTCGAGCCTGCTGTCTGGGAGGTTGACTCACTATCTGGCTACCTCCGGCTCGGAGCTGGGTCTGGGTAGGTGTCGGTTGAAAGGAATGAACAGATGAAGCTTGCCTCTAAGGCTGAGTTACTGAACCGGATGCTCCTATACTCTGAGCTTGCTGTACCCCTTTCTGTGGACAGACTCTGGCGAAATGTCCTTGCTGTTTGCAGATATTGCAGCGACCCATCAAACCCTGAAACTGCTCTGTGGCATGTCGGCCTCCACAAGAACTGCAATACACACCTGTATACTCTGTACTCTGACCAGGACCTCTCCGTCGTGATCCACTGGAGCTCGACGAACTGCTCCCAGATCTCTTGAAAAACTGTTTGCCCTTCGCTTTCAATTGGTCTTTCCTCCCGCTGCTGCTACCACCGCTCTCAAATCTGGGAGGGGGTTAAATTGAGGATTGTGGCCGTCTAGGAGTCGGAGCGATATAGGAAGTGATTCGTTGCCTAAGCAATCCACCTTCTGCCCCCTTGGCACGATTCAATGCATCAGCAAAGTTGTTGGGTCTACTGGTATTTACCAATGTAAAGATATCAGGATTCAAGCCATTGATAAACTGATCTGCAATGGCCTCGTCATTCTCTGCGACGTGAGGAGAAAATCGAAGCAATGTCGAAAACTTTGCTACATATTCTTCGATGTTTAACTGTCCCTGTTTCAAATTTTGCAAATTCAGCACCTTTATCTTTTCGATAGGACACTGGAAAGAAGCGTTGATAAAACTCTGCTTTAAAAACTTTCCAGGTAATTTTTGTGCCACGATGCTCCAATGCTTTCTTCATGGTAAGCCACCAGTTCTTCGCAACTTCTTGCAATTGATGCCCAATGAGTTTAACTTGTCGCCCGTCGGTGTAGTCAAGAGACTCAAATAGCATCTCGATGTCATCGAGCCAACTTTCACACTCAACTGAATTTTCTGTGCCCTTCGGTGTCGGTGGTCGAAACGACTGAAACCTTTTCAGCAAAGTCTCCATCGGTGTAGCGGTCACATCCATCGGATCATTGAAGGTACTGCCCTGTTTTGGTGCCCGAACTGCTACTGGTTGCGGTACTCGTCGAGGAGGCATATCTGATTATCAAACGGATTAGTACACAATCTATACAATCTGTCTCAGTCCTCCTCTGATAATATACCTCTGATCCAGAATCGGTTTTGATTCAGTCTTTGCAATTACATGCTGTAATCAACTCAGGTAACAATATAGCATGTAATAGGGAAAGCAATAAATCATGCTAGCACAATAAAAGCAAGGAAGAAAATTCAATCTACCCCCCGCTCATTCTATTCTATCTCAATCTAAAGGATCTATCGCTCTGATACCACCTGTTGTGGGGACCCGGGCTCTAACTCAATTGTCTTTTGGATTAATTGGATCTTTGCTAGAAAATATGGGTCAAAATTTTGCTTTTAATATCAAAACAATTGTATAGAAATCATATACAAGCAACATCTTTATTTTATTTCAACAAAAGCTAGTACATGTCTTGTTTCCTTACATCATTATACAAACTAGTGTTTAGAACACATTACATATCAAATGTAAACACTCTTAGCGTATCTGCTATGCCCGTAATCTCCACACTATCTCAATCTCTCATCTTTGTCTCGACCCTGATCCTGTCCCACCTGTTTTCATGCACACATACAGACACAATAACAGCCGGATACTCCGGTGAGAACAAATCCCAGTATAAAACATGTATACATGCATGTCATGCAATTTCATACCAAATCATAACACATAATTCAGTAATTATGACAAATTAGTGAATATGGATAAAACAATTGGACTCTTACTCTTTAACTCAACTCATATCTAAGTCTAGGGATCCCGGTGTGAATAAGACGCAACAAGTCTCCCACCTACTCTCCCGATCGTGGTGGCAGTACGTCTTATTCCTAAACTTCGGTCCTGTCTGTATCGAATATCTACAATCGGAGTTGATCTTCTCCTATGCCTCGATACCACCGAACGTCTAGAAACTTGGCATATCTGCCAATGATTCTCTTATCTCAGTACATGTATATAAATCAATATAAAGTACAAACATAACAAGTATGTGATTTTGGGGAACTCAAACCGAATCTGATTCGAGTTATTCTTCCCGACTCGACATTGAATTACACCTTTCGTTGTTCAATCTTGGTCGATGTCGAGGTCTCGATGTCGAAGCTTGTCAAGACAAATTTGTAATGACATATTCAAGATGCATTCTTATCAATCTCTAGCTCAAATCAATACACATACAGATCAATATCCAATCTCGGTACATTTCAACGGCATAACGGCGTAATCTCGCGATACCGGTCAATTCAAATATCAATAATCAATAACCATAACTCATAATTCTCATCATAGCAAACTCTACTATACTGAAATCTACATATACCCAAGTCAAGACATGCTGGAACATGAAAAAGATCGCATCTCATATCCGTCCTTCAATCCGGTTGCGAACATGAGTTCATAATAATCATAAGAACACATCATAGCAATCAAAATCTGATTTCTCCCAACATCATATTGCTAAATCAAACAAGAACATAACAAAACTTACATCCTTTAGAAGCCTATGATGCAAGGAGCAAGAATCTAAGCTCGGATGGAAAATCGGATGGTGAGATCTTGTGCAAGCTAATTTCTAAGCTAGGAGAACTTTGAAGCTTTCCTGGGGTTGTTCTCGGTGGTCTGATGCTGAAGGAATGAAGAAAATGCATGTTATATGTCTACCAAGCCATGTGTCAAGTTAATATGCATGCTGGATTTCTCGCACCACCCTACCGCGGGTGCGCTACCAATTCGACCGCGGGTGCGGTGAGCGTACTGTATTTCTTCCAAAATTCTAGAAGAACCACCGCGGGTGCGCCGGCTCCTGCACCGCGGGTGCGGTCTTGTCTCGGTGCATCCACCGCAGGTGCGGTCCTGTTCTTACCGCGGGTGCGGTCAAGCTACTGTAAATCTTCTACATTTCATGAGAAACGATCGCGGGTGCACTATCTTTTGAGACCGCGGGTGCACTGTCTTTGCTGTCCCAACAATATGTTTTGCAACTAAAATCGAATCGCAACGTCGCTTCCTCGACCTTCGATAAATACATCAAATCATGCATTAATAATTTCTGCTTACCAACTCACATCTCACGCATTACACGTTATGTCGTTGAAACAGAATTTGATTTAGTTTTGATTATATCCAGAATTGATTGAGTGGGGTATTTATATTGTATTCCTCGCTAATGTCATGGCCAGATTGAGTATTGACAGGCTTTGAATTCGAGACTTCGATTTCAGCAGATCGACAGAAAGAAAGGTATAAATCAATGTTGATCTGGGATTGCACAACTCGAGTTTGATTTAACTTGAGTGTCCCAAAATCACATACTGAATTGTCATTGCCTCGATATGTTGCAATGTTTGAGATTGATATGCTTATTCTATTGATTTATAGAAAAGCATGAGTTAGAGTCTTGGGCAGATGTGCCTACTCTGTGGCAGAACCGCCAAGTCACAGGACTTTTGGGTAGATATCGATGTGCTTGGAAGTAGATCGACTTATATTGTAGATATTCGATATAGATAGCTAAAGTCTGGGAATAAGAACGTACCACCATCTGGCTGAGGAGAGTAGGTGGGAGAATATTGCGTTCTTATTCAACCGGGATCCCTAGATTAGAGATGAGTCGAGTCTGAAATGACGAGACCGAAGTTTTATTTACATCTTTATATCGATACATGTGAGGCCCGGGGCCGAAGAGGGCGGGGGGTGATCGCCGGTGCCATCAGTTTCACGGACAATGAGCGGCTCCTGGCAGGATTCTAGGTGGAGGGAACATGAATGAACCAACCCACACGGGAATGAGAGGGATTCCGAGACTGTTCAATGCAGTGGACTGTACAGTTGAAGAGGGCTTAAAAGATTTGATTTGTACTACTCATATCACGAAGGTGCATCTTCTTTTCAATAGTTCATCACATAAGAACTCCAAAGTTAAGCGTGCTTGACTTGACTTGGGGAAATTTTGGGATGGGTGACCTCCTCGGAATTTTCCTAGAATACGTGTGAGTGAGGACATAAGCACGCTAGAAAGACTCGTCTTGATACAGTGAGGACAGTCATCGAATCTGGGGCGTTATAGTAACACTCTGACAGATTTTATAAAATAACACAGCGGAAAATTAAAAATTTACTTAGAGGGAAGAAGGATTTAAAATTTTCTTAATATAAAATATTTACAATCAAAATTAGATACATGATTAATCAAGTGTTGCATCAAAATACAAAATATCATTTTTGATCATGTCAAAATGCTAGCAAAACATCTTCTTCCTTCCATCTCTTGTATGCATATGACCCCGGCTCCAATCAACGTCCTGGCTCGTCGCTCTTATCTGCATCAAATGAAATAACTGGAATGAGTATACAAACTCAGCAAGTGGAACTCTTACATAACAATGTATTCATATCATACTCTGTAAAACATGGCTTTGAAATCATTAAATACCATCCAACTCTTTAAACATGAATAATATGGTAGAACATGAACATAACGATGGTATTTCTCTTTTCTCTGGTGGATTGATATTTCAATAGTATCTCTGTCTCTGTACCTATATCCCATCGATATAAATCGATTACTCTATTGGGATATAAGCCTATGGTCGTTGATCAACTAATTGCATGCAATCTCTGACTATCTCTTTATCAATCCAATAAATCAATTTGAACTCTCTCTCTTTGGCATTAAATCAAACACTTTGAATACTCTATTCTTTTGTATTCCCTTTACATAATTGAGACATAAAAATGCCTCTAATATACAACAAAGCGTATCAATGCATAACATGAATCAAATGGAAGGGAATAGCATAGTAAAACCATTGAAATACCATACATATACATTATGTGAGCACAAGGAATGAATTCAACTTACAACCAATAGGAAAGCTTGAATCTAATCTCTTGGTACAAATCCTACAACAATAAACCATGTATTGAACCATCAATAACTTAATAATCACAAACCCATACCATAAAACCCATAAAACCAACACAATCCACAAACCCATGATTTCTCCCCAACACCAAAATCCAAAGAATCACTAAACCATAAGCTTACCTTAGCTCCTTGAACCCCAAAAGAACCTTGTTCTCACTTCAATAATCCAACAATAAGCTTAAATCAAAGGCACAAATGGAAGAAATTGAGAACCCTAGCCTCCTTGGAGCTGAAGAATCGAGAAGTAGAGGAGAGAAATGAGAGAAATAAGAGCCAACACTTCTATTATATCACTTAAAATCTCAAAACACGCTTATGCTGTTCACGCACCACAGGTGCGCTCTAATATACACCGCGGGTGTGCTAAGCCTACTGGAGTACAGCCAAAAATCTGAAACAAGCGACCGCGGGTGCGCTGCCTCTTGGACCGCGGGTGCGGTGTCGCCTCTGTCCAAACACCGCGGGTGCGGTGCCTTTCCTTGCGCGGGTGCACTCTCCTCTGTAGCCAACAATAAACTTTGCATCTAAAAATCTAATAGCAACGTCACTTTTCTTCATAATTTGGCAACACCCTCAACAAGAAATTTGCACCTCTATGTCTTATCTAACCACTCCAACTGGCCTCATACCAATTGGCTCAACATACGAATTATCATGAATTTAATCGCAACGATGCTACAATATCACCACACATCATCTATAGCCACAACACCATAAATCATAGATCACAACTCTTAACATCAAAACTATACTTAAACTTAAACAAGTAGTCCATAAACATATGGAATCTTAAACCGTATCGTTCACCAAGCTTGGCTATTACAATCTCCTCTCCTTAAAGGAATTTCGTCCCCGAAATTGACGTCACTGCGCTAAAAACTCGGGATACTTTTCTTTCATCTCATCCTCTGGTTCCCACATGGCTTCTTCAACCAATTGATTTCTCCAAAGGACTTTAACAATGCCGATCTCTTTGTTTCTCAATACTTTAACTTTGCGATCCAGAATTTGAACTGGAATCTCTTGGTACGTTAAATTCGGCGTCAAATCCAAAGGCTCGTGACTAAGAACATGGGAAGAATTCGCAATATACTTCCTGAGCATGGAGACATGAAAAAAATTATGAACTCTATCAAGATCTGGTGGTAAGGCTAACATGTAAGCTCGATCACCGACTCTGTCCAATATCTCAAATGGGCCTATAAATCTCGAACTCAACTTTCCCTTTTTACCAAACTGCATCACACCCTTAAGAGGTGCAATCTACAAGAACACGTGAACACCAACCTCAAACTGCAACTACCTACGTCTCACATCAGCATAACTCTTCTGTCTCGACTGTGCTGTCTTCATCCTCTCTCGAATAACAGCAACAACATCATCTGTCTGTTAGACCAACTCTAGACCCAACATCTTCCTCTCACCAATCTCGTCCCAATATAAGGGAGATCTACATTTTCTGCCATAAAGTGCTTCATACGGTGCCATGCCAATCGTCGCTTGGTAGCTGTTATTGTACGTGAACTAAACAAGAGGCAATTTGGAATCCCAACTACCAGGGTAGTCGATAGTACAAGCTCTGAGCATATCCTCTAAAATCTGAATAACTCTCTCTGATTGACCGTCGCTCTGGGGATGATATGCTGTACTGAATGCTAACTGTGTACCCAAGGCTCTGTGTAAACTCTTCCAAAACTCTGAAGTAAATCTAGGGTCACGATCAGACACGATCGACACAGGAACACCATGAAGTCTAACAATCTTTGCTATGTACTCTTCGGCATACTGGTTCATGGAATACGTTGTCTTGACTGAGAGAAAATGCGCTGACTTGGTCAATCGATCAACGATAACCAAAATAGAGTTATAACCTTTTTGCGTTTTGGGAAGACAAACCACGAAGTCCATTGTAATGTGCTCCCATTTCCATTGAGGAATCGGCAATGAATGCAATGTCCCAGCAGGTTTCTTGTGTTCGATTTTCACCTGCTGACAAGTTAAACACTGAGAAATAAACATGGCGATATCCTTCTTCATACATGGCCACCAATAAAGTCTACAAAGATCGTGATACATCTTGGTACTACCTGGATATATCGAGTATGGCGCGGTATGAGCCTCTGTCAAGACATCTCGCCGAATATCATCACCAGTAGGAATGCATATACGGCCTTTGAATGTCACCAAACCATCTTTATTCATCCCAAACTCTGAATTACCTATCTCTTCTGCTCTGGCTCTCATCTATGTCAACTGTACAACATTGGCCTGCTCTCTACGGATTCTGTCCGTCATTGTAGCCTGAATGACCAACGCTGACAAGCGAGCAATGGTTCCTGGTATTACCAAAGTTATCTCTTCTCGTTGCAAATCTAACAACAATGGTTTCTGGATCATAGAACTCAAAGATGAACTCGACTTACAGCTCAATGCATCCGCTACAACATTCGCATTCCCAGAGTGGTAACTAATCGTCACATCATAATCTTTGACAAGCTCTAACCACCGTCTCTGTCGCATATTGAGTTCTTTTTGAGAAAAGAAGTACCTTAAACTCTTTTAGTCCGTGAAAATTTCATGCGTAGGATAATTTTTCTCGTAGTCCTTCAACTGACAAGAAGCATAGGCTATAACCTTTCCACGTTGCATCAGCACTGCACTGAGGCCCTTCTTCGACGCATCGGTATAAACAACAAATTCTTCGGTACCACTAGGCAATGCAAGTACCGGAGCTGTCGTCAACCTATCTTTCAAATCTTGAAATCCACTTTGGCATTCATTAGACCATTCAAACTTCACAGTCTTCCTCGTCAGATTGGTTAACGGCAGGGCAATCTTGGAAAAATCTTAAATAAAACGACGATAATAACCCGCCAAACCAAGAACACTGCGTACCTCTGATACAGTGGTAGGGATAGGCCACTTCTGTATCGCCTCTATTTTTATTGGATCAACAGCTATACTATCCTTCGAGACAACATGGCCTAAGAAAGAAATATGCTCCAACCAGAACTCACATTTCTTCAACTTAGCATACAACCTCTTCTCTCTCAACAATTGAAGAACAACTCTGAGGTGCTCTGCGTAAAGCTCTCTGGTCGTGGAATAAATCAATATATCATCTATGAAAACAATGACAAAACTATTCAAATACGGCTTGAACACCCGGTTCATAAGATCTATGAAGACTGAAGGAGCATTGGTCAGACCGAACGACATCACAAGAAATTCGTAATGACTATACCTGGTCCGCAACGCCGTCTTAGGGATATCAGACTCCCTAACTTTCAACTGATAATAGCCAGATCGCAGATCAATCTTCGAAAACACTGTAGCTCCCTACAGCTGATCAAAAAGTCGTCTAGTCATTGTAATGGATATCTATTTTTAATCGTCACTTTGTTGATTTCTCAGTAGTCAATGCACAGCCGCAAAGACCCGTCTTTCTTTTTGACGAAAAGAACCGGAGCTCCCCAAGGCGAAGAATTCGGCCGGATAAAACCTTTATCCAATAGATCCTGCAACTGCGTCTTCAACTCTTTCATCTCTATCGGGGCCATTCTATACGGAGCCTTAGAAATAGGAACCGTCCCCGGGACTAAATCGATCACAAACTCAACATCTCTGTCCGACGGTAAACCCGGCACATCATTCTCAAATACATCAGGGAACTCTCTCACAACATCAATATCATCAATATTCAACTTCACAATTCTATCCATATCAACAATCGAAGCCAAAAACCCATCACAACATCTAAACAACAACTTCTTAGCCTCAAGACATGAAATAAAAGGAAGTATAACGAACCGTATTCTTTACTACTTAAAATTTGCGGAAAAATTAAAAATTCTCTTGAATATAAACATCCATACGGTCGTCAACTCATCGTTCATAGAAATATCTTTGAAATCATCCAACACCAATAAAACTTGCTAACAAAATACTTTACCCAAACATCTCTCACCGAAACTTAAAAAAATATCAGAGTATTTTAAACTTGCATAAAAATGTTAAAATAACATGGGCGGTCCTCAGGTCTAGCCTTCCGCTCAGTCCAAGCCTGCCCCTTGGTCGCCACCTCCGGTCTCCTCATAGACATCCTCACCTGCATCGATCAATTCTAGTGAGTCTAAAGACTCAACACGTATAAACTGGAAATAGCGAGTACTACATAATAAAACCACATGCAACTTTAAAATAGAACATACATACTTGAAGATTGGATTTGAAATGAACTTGAAATTGCATACGTACATAGACGTGCCATAACTTGAAAGCTTTCATAAACATGCTTACATACTTGATCATACTTAACCATACATGACTTAATTTTTGCATAGAGGATGTTTCAAATCAAGTGACCCATACATAATAAACGCCTTATAGACAAACCACAGTACTGGGCTGACAGGGACGTATCCACTGCCACATACATGAGATCCCCATTCATAATTTAACGGGCTGGTTGGTCCTCGTTCATAATTTAACGCTTTCCAACCACAATATAACCCGTTCATAATTTAACGGGGTGGAGAGGTCCTCGGCCACGTTCACCGACTTCCAAACCCATTCATAATTTGGTCACAAGACAATTAGCATACCTCAAAACTTAAAATATTTTCTTGCACGTCAACATACTTACTTGGCGTCGAGGGATTATTTGGACTTCGACCGGGGTCGTTGCTGCAACATACTAACGTGAATTCATAAGCTTAACGGGTGTAACTTAAACGTAACAGTCAAGCTTACACACGAGTTCATACATTTCCTTAGGACGTTCTAAAATTCCCGTGACTCGACATTGTTAAACATTGCACTAAACCAAGACATCAAACCTCAAAGCATACCATAATATTCCCCAAAATTCAAGTACACGGACCCCGTGCCTAGGTTCGGCTCCGGGTCCGTGTGGGTGCGGTGGAATAAATCGTGAAGAAAAGGGAAGGCACGGACCCCGTGCTTAGGTCCGAGTTGGGGTCCGTGTAGGTGAGCAAAAGTGAAACTCGGGAAGAAGTGAGGACACGCCCCGTGCTAGGGTCTGTCTAGGGGTCCGTGTAGGCTCGCAAGGATGAACCGTGAAAGAAACAAAGGCACGGACCCCGTGTCATTGTCTGTGTATAGGTCCGTGTACCTACTGTGAACGCGAACTTACGAAAATTTTTGTACTTGTTTTGCTTAACTTTCTAGACTCGATTGCACGGATTATGAATCGACACCTCGAGTCCCATCCTAGCATGCTATAACATCAAACCAATTTCGTACGACATCCAAAGCAACGATGTTCACCCTATGGTACATACAATTCAAAAAACGTGGTAATCGACATCAACTCGATTCCTACGACTACTAAGGTGCTCGAGTACCTATCGACACTAAACGACATACAAAATACCAACCCAACATCATAATAATCATACCTAGACGCAACAACGATCGCCCGTCGATCCCCAACGAAGCCTGCAACAAATAAACTTCAAGAACGCTCAATATCATAATTTTCTGAAAACGCAGTTTGAGCAGTCCCACGAAAAACGCCATAACTCACTCAATTTTTATCCAAAAATTTCGAATCTTATATCATATCGAAGGTATCGAAAAGTTCTACGTTTTTCGCGTTGTATGTTTTCCCAAAATAACCGAAAATTTGCAGTTTTAATAAGAACAGTAAAAACGTGGTTTAGATCTAAAAATTTTCCTTCAAAATCGATCCAAACAATTAACCGCTCAAACTACTACACATCATACATGGATTTTACGCATAAAAATAACGCAACACATACTATGACATGATCGACGCAACAAAAAAGAGATTATACGTGCCTTATGATAACAAACGTTACCGAAACGGCGTCACCGAAGCGGAGATAGAAGCGTGGTTGATCCGGGACGATCGCGCAACGATTTTCTTGCCACAAAATACATGAAACCTGCTGGAAATCTAGTGGAGGGGGGGGCGGCTGCTCTAGGAACAAGAGCCCTAGGTCTTTCCTTGTTTTAAAATAATAAAAATGTGAATTGTGATAGTGTGTGTGTTTAGCCGATAAGTAGTGTGTGAAATAATGTGTGTGTGCGCGTGAGTTAGGGGTGAATTTAGGGAAATAAATTGCTTAAAAATAAATTAACAACTAATTAAAAGTTAATCAAGCACTAACTCACAATTTCTTGGAAATAAAATACACACTGGTTTAAATAACTCCTTAATTAAAATAACACCCACACAATAACAAGTTTAAAAGTTTTAAACTCTCAAAATTACTAAATAAGTGCTTTAAGCTTTAAAAATGCTAAAACTCAATAAATTATTTAAAACGCCCCGAACTTAGCTTAAAATAAAATACCACATTTAAAATTGCCACCAATCGTCACCGGTCTCTTTTCCTCAATCCCGCCTCGAATAACCGCCTGAAACGTGAAACTCGAAAAACATTTTAACGTACATCACCATAAACATGAATAATTTAAAATAATGCATTTTCATAAATCATGCATGGCTAAAACTCATTTAAAATTAATGAAATGATCTAATAATTAAACAGATGCATGGGTTATACGTGTACTGAATTTGGGCACTACAGTTCCTCCCCCACTTATATAAATTTCGTCCTCGAAATTAAGTCTTACCAAACAACACCGGGTAGAGAAGTCTCATATCTGCTTCTGATTCCCAAGTGGCTTCCTCCACTGATTGATTTAGCCACCGGACTTTGACCAACTTAGTCACTTTGTTCCGGAGTCTGCGCTCCTGTCTGTCTAGGATTTGAGTCGGTCGCTCCTCATATGACTGATCTGGAGCAAGCTGCAACGGCTCGTAGCTCAGAACATGCGAAGGATTAGCTAGATACTTCCTCAACATAGAAACGTGGAACACATTGTGTACCCCGGCCAGATTCGGCGGAAGGGCTACACGGTAAGCTACTGTCCCAACTCTGTCCAGAATCTCGAACGGCCCAATAAATCTCGGACTCAGCTTGCCACTCCTCCCAAATCTCATTACACCCTTCATAGGTGCTATCTTGACGAATACGTGATCTACTACGGCAAACTCGAAATCTCTTCTCCTCTTATCGGCATAGCTCTTCTGACGGCTTTGGGCGGTCTTCATCCTGTCACGAATCTTGACCACCACATCTATAGTTTGCTGAACTATCTCTGGACCAAGATCTGCTCTCTCACCAACTTCATCCCAATGAACTGGTGATTTGCACTTCCGTCCATACAACGCCTCATAGGGAGCCATACCTATAGATGGTTGGAAGCTGTTGTTGTAGGATAAACTCCACTATTGGTATCTTAGACTCCCAAGTCCCCTGAAAATCAATCATACGGGCTCTCAGCAAATCCTCCAGAATCTGAATCACTCGCTCAGACTGGCCATCTGTCTGCGGGTGAAAAGCTGTACTAAACAGCAACTTTTCCCCATGGCTTCATGTAAGCTCTTCCAGAAGGACGACGTAAACCTCGGGTCCCTGTCGGACACAATCGAAACTGGGAACCCATAAAAACGGACTATCTCCCTGATATAAAGCTCCGCATACTGCATCATGGAGAAAGTCGTCTTTACTGGCAAAAAGTGCACTGACTTCGTGAGTCGATCCACAATAACACAAATGGAATTAAAGCCTCTGACTGATCTAGGCAATCCAACGACGAAGTCCATAGTGATATTCTCCCATTTCCACTCTGGAATAGGGAGCGGCTTAAGCATCCCTGCTGGCCTCTGGTGTTCAGCTTTCACTTGCTGACAAGTAACACATTCTGATACGAATCTGAGGATGTTTCTCTTCATCCCTGGCCACCAATATAGGATCTGAAGGTCCTTGTATAACTTAGTAGTTACTGGATGAATAGAATACGGGCATGCATGTGCTTCAGTCAGAATATCTTGTCTGATCGAATCAACACTAGGCACCCACATTCTGCCCCTGTATCTCACGATACCATCTGACACTGAGTAAAGAACACTGCCTTTGGCTTCGTCTTTCAGTCTCCATTTCAGTAATTGCTCATCTGAAGACTGACCTGTCCGGATACGGTCTAGTAGAGAAGACTGGACTATCAGATTAGACAGCCTTGGTGCTCTGCCCTTACGGTATAATTCCAAACCAAACCTCTGAATCTCAAACTGAAGAGGTCTCTGCACTGATAACTGAGCTATGACTGCAACTTTCCTGCTCAAGGCATCTGCTACAACATTAGCTTTTCTCAGATGGTAGCTAATCTCACAATCATAATCCTTCACCAGTTCAAACCATCGCCTCTGTCTCATGTTTAGTTCCTTCTGCGTGAAGAAGTATTTCAGACTCTTGTGGTCAGTGAAAATCTGACACTTCTCGCCATACAAGTAGTGTCTCCAAATCTTCAACGCAAAGACGACTACGGCTAATTCTAAATCGTGTGTCGGGTAGTTCTTCTCATGCACCTTCAACTGCCTGAAAGCATAAGCTATAACCCGACCTTGTTGCATCAACACTGCACCTAATCCGAGTTTAGATGCATCGGTATAAAGCACAAATTCACCTTGCCCTGTTGGCATGGCTAGCACTGGCGCCGAAATAAGAGCTTGCTTCAAAGTATCAAAGCTCTTCTGACATTCGTCACTCCACACGAATTTAGCATTCTTCTTGGTTAGTGAAGTGAGTGGCACTGCTATGGACGAAAATCCCCGAATGAACTTACGGTAGTAACCGGCTAAACCCAAAAAGCTGCGGATTTCTGATGCATTCTTCGGTTCAACCCAATCCTTAACGGCTGCTACTTTTGCTGGATCCACTTCAATGCCACTGCTAGACACTATATGCCCCAAAAACGCTAATTTTTGCAACCAAAACTCGCACTTACTGAACTTCGCAAATAACTCGCGACTCTGCAAAACCTACAACACTGTCCTCAAATGCTGGCTATGCTCCTCATGGCTCTTCGAGTATATGAGAATATCGTCAATAAACACTATGACGAACTGATCAAGGTAGGGCTGAAATACTCGATTAATGAGGTCCATGAAAATTGCTGGAGCATTCGTCAATCCAAATGGCATTACTAAGAACTCGTAATGCCCATACCTGGTCCTGAAGGCCGTCTTGTGAACGTCTGCATCCTTCACCTTCAGCTGGTGATACCCTTGATCGAAGATCTATCTTAGAGAACACTGTAGCTCCCTGCAACTAATCAAACAAGTCTTCGATTCTAGAGAGTGGGTAGTTATTCTTGATCGTTACCTTGTTCAACTCTCGGTAATCGATGCACAGCCTCATACTCCCATCCTTCTTCTTCACAAAAAGTACTAGCGCGCCCCACGGTGAGAAACTAGAGCTCTAACATCTCAGCTGGAGCTAATTGGTATGGCGCCTTAGAGATTGGCACTGTGCCTGGCATGAGATCAATGGTAAACTCCACCTCTCTCTGGTGGAAGACCTGAAACATCGTCTAGGAAGACGTCTGGGAATTCACTGACTACTGGCACGTCGGATAAAGATGGAGTGGACACATCAGGCGCTGAAATAATACTGGCCAAGAAGGCCTGACACCCCTTGGAAATCAGCCTCCTCGCTTGCATGCACGAAATCATGCGAGGGAAGCTTCTCCATCTGTCTGGCTCAAATAGAAACTGTTCCATGCCCAGCGGCCTAACCAATACTGATCTTTTCTGAAAGTCAATCAGGACCCTGTTCTTTGTCAGCCAGTCCATTCCCAAAATAATGTCGAACTCTAGCATCGGCAGTAGAATCAAATCATCATATACTAGATGGCCCTGCAATTCCAGATCGATATCCCTGATCACGCTAGTTGCTAACAGCTCTTCCCCGGATGGGACTGTCACCAAAAAATTTATATCTAGGCCATTGGACTTGATGTCCAGATGATTAGCAAAAGTCTCCGAGATAAAGGAGTGAGTTGCTCCTGAATCTATCAGTGCCGTTGTGGCTAATCTCTTAATGAAAATATTCCCTGAGATGCGTTAGCACAACAAACTAACTTATATCCCAAAAATTCTACCATAAACCTCATGCAACAAAAGACACTCAAAATTCCAACTAAAACACTAGTATTCCCAATTGAAACTAAACATGCAAGGCAAAGAAATCGATACTATACTGAATTAAATAAATTACCAGTCAAAAGGGTAGTGTCTGGGTTCGCCTCTTGAGCATGCATGGTGAAAACTCTCCCTTGCGTTTGTTGCTTCCATTGTGGGCACTCCTTCAACATGTGGTCCGTAGCCCCACATTTAAAACATTTCCCGGATCCCCATAAGCACTGACCAGGATGTTGGCGATTGCATTTCTGACACACGGGGAAGTTACCGGGCTTCTGAGGCGTCCCCTGCTGCTGGATAGGACCCATGCCTTTCGGCGGTCCCTGATAGGGTTTCTTTCCCGGTTGCCCCTTGTAAGGTTTCTTGAACTGAGGCCTCTGATGCTGTTGCTGCTGCGGTGGGGCCTGATAGGGCCTCTTGCCCTGCCTGTCTGCCTCAATATCCTGCTGGTCTTGTTCTGCCGCCAAAGCCCTAGAAACGGCAACTGCGTATGTAGTAGGGCCAGCTACCCTCAGATCACGGCGCAAGATCGGCCGCAAACCATCCATAAAATGCCTCAGCTTTGCCTGGGCATCATTCGCAATGAGGGGCACGAAGTAACATCCCCTCTCAAACCTCCTAACAAACTCTGCAACACTGCTATCTCCTTGTCGCAGCGTCATAAATTCCCTAGTCAGCCGGGATCGTACTTCCTCCTTGAAGTACTTGGCGAAGAACACTTCTTTGAATCCATTCCAGGACAACGTTGGCAAATTAACTGCCACCGACGCACTTTCCCACCAACGTCTGGCATCGCCTGCTAAAAGGAATATGGCACAACGGACTCTGTCTGCATCCTGCAGTTCCATGTAGTCAAAGATCACTTCGATGGACTTAATCCATCCCTCTGCTACCATCGGGTCAGTAGATCCCGAAAACTCCTTAGGATTCATCCTTTGGAACCTCTCATACACCGCTTGTGGTCTAGGCCTCTCCCTTGCGCCAACTGCATCCTGATTCCTCGCAAACTGTGCGAAGAGCTGAGTCATTCCTGCCAGCATCTGCGCTTGGATATCTGGCGGTGGAGGTGGAGGATTGGCTCTCTCCTCATTTCGGGTCTCTCGATCCTCTTCCCTTGCTTCTCGGTCAACCACACGTCTAGGAGGCATTCTGTCCCATCAATTACCCAACACGTAAACCCACTATGCATGAACATGATATCAATGACATAGGATGCACGAAATCTAAACTCAAAACATGGATACGCTGAATTCATGATTCAATGCTTACTACATACATAATGAAAAAATTAAAACTTACAGACTTGTGGTGTGACTTCGAGAGCTTCTTGCGACTGGCAGTAGGCATAACCCTTTACATGAACGCCGCTCTTATACCAACTGTAACGAACCGTATTCTTTACTACTTAAAATTTGCGGAAAAATTAAAAATTTTCTTGAATATAAACATCCATACGGTCGTCAACTCATCGTTCATAAAAATATCTTTGAAATCATCCAACACCAATAAAACTTGCTAACAAAATACTTGTCCCAAACATCTCTCACCGAAACAAAAAAAAAATCAGAGTATTTTAAACTTGCATAAAAATGTTAAAATAACATGGGCGGTCCTCGGGTCTAGCCTTCCGCTCAGTCCAAGCCTGCCCCTTGGTCGCCACCTCCGGTCTCCTCATAGACATCCTCACCTGCATCGATCAATTCTAGTGAGTCTAAAGACTCAACACGTATAAACTGGAAATAGCGAGTACTACATAATAAAACCACATGCAACTTTAAAATAGAACAAACATACTTGAAGATTGGATTTGAAATGAACTTGAACTTGCATACGTACATAGACGTGCCATAACTTGAAAACTTTCATAAACATGCTTACATACTTGATCATACTTAACCATACATGACTTCATTTTTGCGTAGAGGATGTTTCAAAGCAAGTGACCCATACATAATAAACGCCTGATCAGACAAACCACAGTACTGGGCTGACAGGGACGTATCAACTACCACATACATGAGATCCCCGTTCATAATTTAACGGGCTGGTTGGTCCCCATTCATAATTTGACGCTTTCCAACCACGATCTAACCTGTTCATAATTTAACGGGGTGGAGAGGTCCTCAGCCACGTTCACCGACTTCCAAACCCATTCATAATTTAGTCACAAGACAATTAGCATACCTCAAAACTTAAAATATTTTCTTGCACGTCAACATACTTACTTGGCATCGAGGGATTCGTTAAACTTTGACCGGGGTCGTTGTTGCAACATACTAACGTGAATTCATAAGCTTAACGGGTGTAACTTAAACGTAACAATCAAGCTTACCCACGAGTTCATACATTTCCTTAGGACGTTCTAAAATTCCCGTGACTCGACATTGTTAAACATTGCAATAAACCAAGACATCAAACCTCAAAGCATACCATATTATTCCCCAAAACTCAAGTACACGGACCTCGTGCCCAGGTCCGGCTCCGGGTCCGTGTGGGTGCGGTGGAATGACTCGTGAAGAAAAGGGAAAGCACGGACCCCATGCTTAGGTCTGAGTGGGGGTCCGTGTAGGTGAGCAAAAGTGAAACTCGGGAAGAAGTGAGGACACGCCCCGTGCTAGGGTCTGTCTAGGGGTCCGTGTAGGCTCGCAAGGATGAACCGTGAAAGAAACAAAGGCACGGACCCCGTGTCATTGTCCGTGTATAGGTCCGTGTACCTACTGTGAACGCGAACTTACGAAAATTTTTGTACTTGTTTTGCTTAACTTTCTAGACTCGATTGCACGGATTATGAATCGACACCTCGAGTCCCATCCTAGCATGCTATAACATCAAACCAATTTCGTACGACATCCAAAGCAACGATGTTCACCCTATGGTACATACAATTCAAAAAACGTAGTAATCGACACCAACTCGATTCCTACGACTACTAAGGTGCTCGAGTACCTATCGACACTAAACGATATACAAAATACCAACCCAACATAGTAATAATCATACCTAGATGCAACAACGATCGCCCGTCGATCCCCAACGAAGCCTGCAACAAATAAACTTCAAGAACGCATCAAAATCATAATTTTCTGAAAACGCAGTTTGAGCAGTCCCACAAAAAACACCATAACTCACTCAATTTTTATCCAAAAATTTTGAATCTTGTATCATATCGAAGGTATCGAAAATTTCAACGTTTTTCGCGTTGAAAGTTTTCCAAAATCTTGATCGAAAATTCGAAGTTTTAATAAGAACAATAAAAACGTGTTTTAGATCTAAAAATTTTCCTTCAAAATCGATCCAAACAATTAATCGCTCAAACTACTACACATCATGTAGGGGCCTAAAAATCCGTACTTGGAAATTTGCGGAAAATTTAAAATTTTTCTTTTAAATAATTAAAATTGCCTCATTCATAACTAAACTGATAAACAAAGTTTGATGTTTAAAGTGGCAGCGGAAGAAATTAACATTTTCGAAATAACAGTAAAAGATTTTTCCAACGATAATTAAAATGTTTGAGCCATCAAATAATAATAAATGCTGAACTGAGGTCCTCGGGTCCTACTACTGCCGACTCGAGCCTGCTCACTGGTCCCCGCCCTCGGTCCCGACATCATCAGCACCTACAACAATCAAGTCTAGTGAGTCTAAAGACTCAACATGCATATATCATAAATAGCAAGTAAATAAATAAATAATAAGTTTGCATGAAAGTGAAAATATCTTGTCATGAGGCCTAACGTAAAAATGTCGTGTCATGATTAAATATAGTACGTGCATAACTGAACTGAAAATCATAGTGAAAATGTTTGCTCCTTGGAGCCCTGTACCGAAATAGCCTGTAATAATTTTAGGGTGAGATTATGGTCTACGCATGTGGTCCCTGAACTGAACTGACCGGTAACTGGCGACCGGGCCTGTAACTGGCGACAGAACTTAGTAATGTACATCTGATCAGACCACTGCCACAGTACTGGGTGAAACAACTGAACTGACCGGTAACTGGCGACCGGGCCTGTAACTGGCGACAGTACTTAGTAATGCTCTCATAACCGGTAACTGACGACCGGACCGGTAACTGGCGACCAGATTTAATCATGATAGTAAAGTGACCACAACCAATATCGCATAAATCTCAAAATTTGTTTTTTTTTTGCACGTAATATAATTAAATAACTGAATTAAATATCCTGTAATCATTTTTGCTGAATGGATTGGATCGCTCCCAGGCTCGCTGCAACATAAATATGCCATGAAAAATATGCAATAGTTTTTACTTGACCATACCATGCAATTAAAAACAGAAAAACTGAGACAAATGCGCCTAATGACTTCGTATTTAATCATGACTCCGAACCCACCCGAACCAACACTAAAACATCATATAGTCATGATTAAAATATACTTAAAATGATGAATTAATGCTCCTCAAATGATGCATGTCGAATCTTAGGTGAATGAAGGCCAAAACATGAAACGCTCTTTCGAGAGTCAATTTGGCACATCGCACCGTAAATTCTCGTACGACCTCAAAAATGATCCGAATGACAAACGGCCAAAAACATGACCTTACTAACTCAATGAGGCACTGTCCAGTCCAAGCCCATGGGCTAAAAGCCAACCAAGAACTGAAACGATGCCTGAGAACAGCAGCACACTTGCTGTCAAAATTACAGCAGCTGCGCACTTGCTTTCCTTGTGTCGTTTTCGAGACTACCTGCCATTGGGGCTTGAACCACCGACCAGAGACTCTTACCAACATCCCAAAGAATGATTTGAACCATGGCTAAGGGCCCTAGGCCAGCCACTATCCAAACCACACCATGAACAACCGAAACTTCCCCACCGAGAGCCAAACCTGCGCGTGGGCTGTTGTGAATCATTTGCTGTCTCGTGTCGTTCCAGTGGCCATTTATTTGACCATGGCACGATCTAGACATCTAGGGGCATGGTATGAACCGTGGATATGGGCCATAGGCCAACCAAGATCCACACCATTCCACAAAATCGAACACACACATGCTGTAAAATGAAGAGGGGCGAAAGGGTGCAGGGGCTGTTCTTGAGTTTTAATTTAAAAACCGATTAACCATGGACCAAGCCACCAAAAGGGCGACTTAGTCACGTCTTAGACATGCTAGGGAAGTGATCTAACCATGGCTATGGGCCTTGTGGCAGCCATGATCAGATCCATTTCCATATTGACAGCAAACAGAAATTTTCGAAACTCAAAAGATCACAAGTTGGGAGTTGCTGTCATTTTCGTGTTTTCTGGAGTACATGGGGTTAAATGAATGGACCAACATGGTCCTAATGCATCCTATTACATGTCTAGATTTTGCCTTGGGAGCCTGTGATCGAACCATCCACCTGAAACAGCACAACAAATGAAAACCGTGAACTGCATCATAAAGCCGAGAAAGTCTGCAGGTGGTTTTCTGAAAAATATTCTTGATGTTTCGGTTTATTGTCATAAAAATAATGATCATGCAATGAAAATAATTGATAATAGAACTTGATTGAAGAGTCAAGGAAGAACATATGCATGCCTGGTTTCGTTTGAAAGAAAAACGAAAGAACGAGACGATACGGCGCGGAGGAGTGGATCGTTCTTGCTAGCTTGTTCTTCACTCGATTATTTCTATAAGTGTTCTCGGTTTTTCCCTCTACTAAAACTCACGAGAATGGTCTGAAAGCTACTGAATTTCGGTGGTGGGGGAGAAAGGAAATGGTTGTTAAGATAGTGAGGAGGAAATGTAGCAATATAGGTGGATAGGCATGACCAAGTCTCCTCATTTTGAAATTTGAATTTGGTTGGTATCAAATGGCTTCTTGGATGGATATAGAATGGGGTGACCGAAATTCCTTGCTAATCTAGACTAGGATGGTGCTCATTAATTAATTAATGAAGGTTGACTAATAATAAAAAGAAAGATTAGCATGTTAACACCACAAAAAATGGGTCAAAGGGTGATGAGTTGGCAAGGAATAGTCTAGATACTAAGGGGGCTGAAAATTCACTAATAAATGGAGGGGAAATGTTGATTATCTAGTAAATTAATAACCCTTAAAAGCCTCACTAATCCTTTAATTAATTTAGTGAATTAATCCCTTAATTATTGGAACTTAAATGAACTTATTTCCTACTCACCTCAAGTAATTAAATTAAATCCTCAAACCTCCTTATTAACTTAAATGAACTTACTTGCTAGCTAAAATAAATTCTGGAAATGTTTTCTGAATCTTAAATTTTATCTCTAAACTCCAATTCCAGTCCGGCCTCACTGAAATAACTGAAATGATAAAAATCAAACTGCTGCATTAAATAATTAACTTAAGGAAAATTATTTAAATGCTCATGAAATAAAATCATTTAAAATACTAGAATTATGCATGGCTTATACGTAGTCTAAGTTACGGGTTCTACACCTCATACATGGATTTTACGCATAAAAACAACGCAACACATACTATGACATGATCGATGCAGCAAAAGAGAGATTATACGTGCCTTATGATAACAAACGTTACCGAAACGGCGTCACCGAAGCGGAGATAGAAGCGAGGTTGATCCAGGACGATCGCGCAACGATTTTCTTGCCACAAAATACACGAAACCTGCTGGAAATCTAGTGGAGGGGGGGCGGCTGCTCTAGGAACAAGAGCCCTAGGTCTTTCCTTGTTTTAAAATAATAAAAATGTGAATTGTGATAGTGTGTGTGTTTAGCCGATAAGTAGTGTGTGAAATAATGTGTGTGTGTGCGTGAGTTAGGATTGAATTTAGGGAAATAAATTGCTTAAAAATAAATTAACAACTAATTAAAAGTTAATCAAGCACTAACTCACAATTTCTTGGAAATAAAATACACACTGGTTTAAATAACTCCCTAATTAAAATAACACCCACACAATAACAAGTTTAAAAGTTTTAAACTCTCAAAATTACTAAATAAGTGCTTTAAGCTTTAAAAATGCTAAAACTCAATAAATTATTTAAAACGCCCCGAATTTAGCTTAAAATAAAATACCACATTTAAAATTGCCACCAATCGTCGACGGTCTCATTTCCTCAATCCCGCCTCGAATAATCGCCTGAAACGTTAAACTCGAAAAACATTTTAACGTGCATCACCATAAACATGAATAATTTAAAATAATGCATTTTCATAAATCATGCATGGCTAAAACTCATTTAAAATTAATTAAATGATCTAATAATTAAAGAGATGCATGGGTTATACGTGTACTGAATTTGGGCACTACAGGAAGGACCAGCGACGTACCTGCACTGGCGAGCATACCTTCCTTATTTCCATTATCTGCAAATTTCACTATCTTGGCAACGCAATCAATCACTGCACGATAGGTTGATAGCCAATCCATGCCAAGTATAATATCAAACGAAACCATCGGAATAACAATCAAATCGGCATAAATCACTCGCTTATCAATTTAAACAGAACACGCCTACACAATAGACGTCGGGCATAACACATCCCCAGAAGGCAATACAACATTAAACTGGAGGGGAAGAACATAAGGAACTAAACCCAAAGATCTCAAAAATAGTCTAGACATAAAAGAAAGAGTAGCACCTGTATCAATCAATGTCGTAGCTACTCTGCCTGAAATTAAAATAGTGCTGGAGATCACAGAAGAATCATGGTTTATACCTTCCTTCGTCATGGTGAAGATGCGACCGTGCACCTTCTCTTTAATCGAGCCTCTTGGAAAATCCTTGGCGATATGGCCTGCAGTACCACATCGGTAGCAAGTGTGAGTACATAATCTGCACTCTCCCCTATGATGCCTACTGCACTTGGGACACAACGGTTTCTCAGGATCAAATGGAACTGTCGGTGCTTTAGAACTCGGCTCTATCTTTCCTTAGCCACAATCTCTTTAAATGTCACTGCCTTAGACATATTGATGTCCCTCCTGATCTCTGCTCGAAGTCCTCTTATGAAATGAGCACCCTTGTCTTTTTCATTGAAGGCAATATATGGGGCAAACAGACAGCCCTCCTCAAACTTCAAAATATACCTGTCAGCATTCATACCTCCCTGACGAAGCTCTAAAAATTCAGTCACCTTCCGAGCTCGAAGTGCATCTGGGAAATACTTGTCGTAGAAAAGATCCGAGAAATCTTGCCACTTCAATGCCGGAACATCAATGTGGGGACCCGGGCTCTAACTCAATTCTTTTTTGGATTACTTGGATCTTTGCTAGAAAATGTGGGTCAAAATTTTGCTTTTAACATTAAATCAAGTGTATATAAATCAAGCACAAGATCTTTCTCTATTTTATTTCAACAAACAAAAATACATGTCTTGTTTCAGTACATTCATACAACAAGTGTTCAATACAAACTACAGATCATATGTAAAATCACTAGTAATCTTATACGCCCGAAATCACCACGCTATCTCGATCTCTCATCTCGTCAAGTTCTTCTGGACCCTGATCCTGTCCCCCCTGTTGTTATGCACACATATAGACACAACAACAGCCGGAAACTCCGGTGAGAACAAATCCCAGTATAAAACATGTATACATGCATATACACAATATAAATCATGAAGCATACTATCTTAAATAAAATCAATAACCACATGTCCCATAGTCTATGAAACATAAACAATATAAGACAAGTAATTTAAATCAATTCATATCTTGGACTCGACTTGTATCTAACTCTAGGGATCCCGGTGTGAATAAGACGTCACAGTCTGCCACCTACCCTCCCAATCGCAGTGACGGTACGTCTTATTCCTAAACTTCGGTCCTGTCTGTATCGGATGTCTACAATAAGAGTACATCTGCTCCTATGCATCGATACCACCGAACATCTAGAAATTTGGCAAATCTGCCAATGACTCTCCTATCTTAAATGCTTGAATATAAGTCTATAAACAAAGCACAAACATATCAAAATATAAACAATCTAGTATGTGATTTTGGGAAACTCAAATCAAATCTAATTCGAGTTGTATCTTCCCGAATAAACATGAATTATACCTTTTTGTCGTACAATCTTTGTCGAGATCGAAGTCTATATCTGTCGAAGCTTGTCTATATCAATCTGAAATGACAATTCAAGATGCATTCTATCAATCCCTAACTTAAATCAATATACATATGTATCAATATTCAATCTTGGCATATTTCGACGGCATAACGGTGTAATCTCACGATACCGGTCAACTCAATTAGTGTATATATAATATCAACACGTCAATATTCTCAACAACCATTAACCACAACTCAGAATCTGCATAATCTCATACATATATATGCTGGAAAATCACAATAATCGCATATCCTATCCGTTTTTCGATCCGGTTGCGAATATACGTTACTTATAATCTCAAGAACATCTAATAGTAATCATATCTGATTTCTCCCAACATCTTAACTTCAAAACATTTTGAAATGTAAAAATACTTACATCCTTTTGTAGCTGGTAACAAGAGGAGTTCGGAACCAAAGTCGGATCGAAATTTGGGTGGTTAGATCTTGTACAAGCTAATTTCTAAGCTAGGATTTAACTTGAGAAATTCTGGAGCTTTTCTGGTTTTCTCTCGTCCATATCCAGCTGAAGAATGAAGATTAGTACATGATATATGCATGGCTAGGACAAGTGTCTAATTCTTAATTCATCACGTCCCACCGCGAGTGCGCTACACATTGCACCGCGGGTGCGCTAGGCGTATTGATCCAAACTCAATTTTCAGAAGCGGCGGCCGCGGGTGCGCTGGATCTTGCCCCGCGGGTGCGGTCTTGTCGCTGTACATTTACCGCAGGTGCGGTGGCTTTTATACCGCGGGTGCAGTCAAGCTACTGTCAACTTTCAACATTTTATGATAAACGACCGCGGGTGCACTGTCTTTTAGACCGCGGGTGCTCTGTCTCTGCTGCCTCAACAATATATTTTGCAACTAAAATCGAATCGCAACGTCGCTTCCTCGCCCTTCGATAAATACATCAAATCATGCATTAATAAGTTCTGGTTACCAATTCACATCTTGGGCATTACATTTTTCCCCCTCTTAGATATGAGTTCGTCCTCGAACTCGTAGGCAATCAATCAAAACAAGTAAAAGAAGCAATATAATCAAAAACTAAATAATTACTCACGTCATGAAAATAGTTCTGGATATCTCTGTCTCATTTCTTGTGGGGACCCGGACGCTAATTCCAATTTTAATCATTCTTAGGAATGAATCAATCAATTATTATAAACAGGGTTTAAATTTTTTTTTTAAATACAAAGCGGAAACGTAATGTAATTTACTTCAAATTACATATTAAACATAACCATACAAATCTTATATTATCTACAAGAACTCAACTAGGTTCAACTATATATTAGTGCTGAATTCTAAGTTTCTTTGGAGCCCGGATCTCCACGCTATCTAGTCCAACCTCGTTCTCTTTATGACCCTGATCCTATCCCACATGTTGCCATGCACACATACAAACAAGACAACAGCCGGATAACTCCGGTGAGAATTACACTCTCAGTATAAATCATGTATACATGCAATAATATAATCAATATAAACGCATATAACCGACATTCATAACATCTATCCAAATCAGATTATAAATCCATATCAAGAATAAATCCTATTCTAAACATGTACCATCATCAGGAACATAAATCGACATGTAACATACTCAGGAACATAACCAACATAAATCAATATAAACTGTCAATCGTACTCGTGACTCCACGACTCAGATTAGACTCAATCCTCATCTAGGGATCCCGGTTTCTAGATGTGGGTATTCCTATATCGACCAACAGTAATAGAAAAGACTCCAGTTCTATCCACGTTGATATAACCAAACATCCAGTGTCCTGACCTAACCGTCATGGACTGTGGCCCTATCGCCAATATCCTATCTTGTGACATCGTGCAATGTGCCCGTGGCGATCCCACCACTATCAGGCACATCTGTCCCAAGATTCCTATACTATCTTGTGACATCGTGCAATGTGCCCGTGGCGATCCCGCCACTATCAGACACTTCTGTCACAAGATTACTCGTCTCACACATGCTCTCTATAAATCCATAGAACAAGCATATCAAATCAAGTCAATGCAAATAATAACAAATAGTATGTGATTTAGGGAAACTCAAGTCCAAACCTCACTCGAGTTGTGCAATCCCAACCCAACATTAATTTATACCTTTATCTTCTCGGTCTGACGAAGACGAAGTCCCGAATTCAACTCTGTCCATATCCAATCTGATAATGACAATCGAATAGATACAATATCAGTATATAACTCAGTTCAAAACCTGTTCTGATCAATCCTCAAATCAAAACATAATCTGATCAATGCCAATCGACATATGGTACCACAATACAATCTCAACCAATACCGATCCGAAAATCATAAAAATTTCATAAGGTATCTGTTCTTCGATCCGATTTCGATTGTACAATGTCTGATGTCGCAAGAACACTATATATGAATCCTATTCAATTCTTACAATGCCATAATTTCAAAGCATGTCAAAACGTAACAAAACTTACGTCCAATTGTAGCTTGTGTAGATAGGAACACAGTACTGTATTCGGATTGGAATTCTGACGGGCGGATCTTTCACAAAAGGCGTAAGGATTTTCAACGCATTTACAGAAACTTTTCTCGACTCCTATTTCTTTTTCCTTCTTCGGAAATGCAAACTTATTTCTTATATATATATATATATATACGTACACGTTGCCAGGTTATGGCAAGTGGCTTGTTCTTGTTTTGCATGCCGCGCGCATATGCGCGCCCAAGGCCCGCGCATATGCGTCGGAAGTTCTATCCGGAAATCAGCTGCTGGACTGCTCGCGCATATGCGCGCACATACGTCGCGCATATGCGCGAGGCCTACTGTCTCGTGCATTCCACCACCCGCGCATATGCGTGCCTTCTGCCGCGCATGTGCGCCGAACTCTCTGGAGTTCTTACTTGTGCTACCTATCACCTCGCGCACATGCGCGATCTTACTCCGCGCATATGTGCCGGGTCTTCTGGCCAAATTGCGCATAGCTCGTGCATTAAGTCGCGTATGTGCGCGAATGACACCTCCCTCGCACATATTTTGCGGCTTTCCCGGGCTAATCCATACCGTCCATATTTACCTTAATTAACACATAAATCATCTCAGATTAATCTCAGATTACAGTAATTAAAATCTCGGGCATTACATTTCTTATTCTGTTTCCCAAGTCGCTTCTTCAATGCCATGACGACTCCACTAGACTTTCACAAGCGGAATAGTCTTCGTCCTGAGCTGTTTTTCCTTTCGATCAAGAATCTGTAATGGTTGCTCAAAATAACTCAGTGTATCGTCAAGCTCGGCCTCGTAAGGCTATATGACATGAGAAGCATCAGGCATGTATCTACGCAGCATCGATACATGAAAAACGTCATGTATCCCATATAAAGAAAGAGGAGAGCAAGTCGATATGCTCGATCGCCAATCTTCTCAAGAATTTCGTACGGACCGATGTATCTAGGAGATAACTTCCCACGTTTGCCAAATCTGACAACGCCTCTAAACGGAGAAATCTTCAAAAATACTCTGTCTCCCTATTCAAATACTAACGGTCTACGTCTGATGTTCGCATACTTGGCTTGTCTATCCTGTGCCGTCTTCATTCTCTTCTGAATTATCTTCACCTTCTTAGTCATTTCACGAATCATATCAGTCTCAAGTTTGGGTACCTCAGATATATCATCCCAATACAGAGGAGATCTGCACTTCTTGCCATATAACGCTTCAAACGGTGCCATCTCGATTTTATTCTGATAGTTATTGTTGTACGAAAACTTATGACATGACAACAACTCCTTCCATCTAGTGCTAAAATCAAGCATTATAACTCTATGCATATTCTCCAAAATCCGGATAATCCACTTTGACTGTCCGTCAGTGGTGAATGACATGCAATAATCATATATAATCTCGTACCCACTCTTGCTGTACTTCTCGCCAACCGTGCAAAGTCAACCAAAATCATGGTCTTATATAATCATTTCTCGACACTCTGTGTACTCTGATCACTTTTCTGACAGAAATCTCAGTAATATAATCATATTTGTACATCTTCATGTACGAGCTAGCACTCGCAGACTAGGTCAGCCTGTCATTCCTAACTCAATCAATACTCAATCCTGGATGTATTGCAGTAACTTTGTCACGATATCTTCTGAAATGTAATCCCCTTCCCATTCAGGAATCAATAAGCTATATAACCAATCTCCTGGGTTCATTATTTATGTCTTTATCTATCGGCAATTCAGACACTTCAGTACAAACTCTGCCACATCTAATCACATCTGCTTTTATCAAAGCTGTCTTTTCAAATTATCATATATCTTTCTGCTATCAGGACGAATACTAAATAAACTCTTGCGTATTTCTGACAACGTTAATTATTTCAAATCCGAAATATCTGGCACAACCCATCGGTTATTCACATACAACGCAGTATCACTTACCTGATATTCTGATGGATACCCTGTTCTGACTATTGATAATCAAGTCTTGACCATTCTGATCAACTTTCTGAACTGTTTCAACTCTCAACATCAGCTCTGATTCGGCTTGTACGGTATCGAATCTCAACTGTATATAATCGGTATCAAATACTGCTGCAGAAAATAATTATTCTCACGCAATTCAAAATAACAATCAGATACAGTAGCCTGCTAACTCATGCAACTACAAGTTTCTGATACTGATATCAGGCTCGGCCAACTGATCGACGTCTCAACTGTGCTAGAATCAATAAATATATCATCTTCAGATATAACAAACCCTGAACACAATCTGTCTCAGTCAAGATGCACATTTCAACAAATGCTGCATACAACTTTCCAGTTCCCAGAATATTCAATACAATACTATGATATTCAACAAAAGCAGTCATAATCTTCGAATATACCAGAATACCATAGATAACTAAATCGGATAATTATCAAATATTCTGAACACAGAGTTTATCAACTCACTACTATAGCTGATACATCCCTAACAAGATACATTCAATCAGATGTAACTCCCGGTTAATGAATCTACTATTCGATCTTTCAAATCTTTCAATTCAATCCATATCATTCGGTACAAAGTTCTAAAGATAATAACAATACCTGATATCAAGTCAAGACTAAAATCAATCTTCCTGATTAAGGCAAACCCGGAAGTTCATCTGAGACGATTTTAGCAACTCCCCTGTCACTGGCAAATCAGTCAATGATACACTCCATCTTAGTAAATCAACTAATATATATATAAGGAATCACTCCGTTCCTTTCGATAATCATCGAATCATGAACATCATATATATCAAAGATATTCTAAATCCAGAATTCTTACCGTATAATGTTTTTCCTTCGACCATATCAGGTCCGAATCTTACTATCTTCTGGAAATAATCTGCGATAGCTCTGTACTTGTCTAACATATCAATATCAATAATGCATTCAGCATCAAATAACACCAAGTACTATATCATCTAACTCAATCTCATATCTGTTATACTATAGCATGCCAAATCTAACAGATGTTACTGATAAAAAACCGCTCCCAAACAGAAAAAAGATCAATACTACAACATATAATAACTCAATACTCAAGCATATATCCATGCAATTCATTCAGAAATCATATACAGGATGTACGAGCATCTCTCAATACATACGTAAAATAATTACAAAAGAACAGTTACCTGTCACTATCTCATCAAGTACATCCTGGGTCTGTCCCTCAGTCCCCGTAACCACTCTGGTTCTTTTCTGCTCCTGGTTGGGACTGGAATCTTCGTGAACCTCTCTGCGGACATACTCTGGCAAAATGTCCTGGCTGTCAGCAGATACGGCAACTACCACTTACTCCTTGGCATTGCTCTGTGGGATGTCTCCACCCACAAGTTCTGCAATAGACCCCGGTATAACTCGAGCTAGAACCACTGGAGCTAGATGAACCGCTCCCAAGCTTCTTGAACTGCTCATTTCTATCTTGCAACTGTTCTTTATTTCCACCACTGCTGCTGCCAATCTCGACTTTGGAAGGCAGTTGCTGTGAACTCGGTGTTGGAAGAACATACGAAGCTTCCTTTTGTCTCATCAGAAATGCTTCTGCTCTTTTAGCTCTATTCAGTGCATCAGTAAAGTTATTCGGTCGTTCCACATTTACCAATGTACGTATCTCTGGATTCAATCCCTTGATGAACTGATCAACTACAGCTTCTTCATTCCTAGCCACGTGATGAGCAAAACGTAGCAAGGTAAAGAACTGAGCCAAATTCTCATCAATAGTCAACTGACCATGTCTCAGATTTGCAAACTCTGCACCTTTATCCTGTCTATATGATACGGGAAAAAATCTTTGATAGAATTCAGTTTTAAAGATTTTCCACGTAATTATTGTATCACGCTGTTCTAAAGTTTCCTTGGTTACCAGCCACCAACTCCTAGCAATCTCGTATAATTGTTGCCCAATCAGTTTAACTCTACATTCATCTGTGAAATCAAGAAATTGAAATAGCATTTCTATGTCATCTAGCCATTTCTCACAATCAACTGGCGTTTCAGTACCCTTCAGAATCAGCGGTTGAAACGACTGAAACCTCTTCAACTGTGTTTTTATCATAGTTTGACACATCCATCTGATTAGTCAAAGTAATACCTCGTTCTGGAATTCTTCGAGGAGGTATATCTGATTATCATAAGAGTTAGCAATCATATGAGAAAAATCTGTCTCAGTCCTTTTCTGATCAGCTTACCTCTGATCAAGAATTGGTTCTGATTCATTCTCAAATAATACAGGGTATAGGTTACCAATTAAATTATATCATCAGGTAACATGTTGTCATACTAACATATAACAATTGTAAAATCAACAAAAGATAAATCACATGCTAGCACACAGAAGCAGGAAAGAAAACTCAACCTACCCCGCTCACTCTCTTCTAGTTCAGTCTAAAGGATCTATTGCTCTGATACCACCTGTTGTGGGGACCCGGGCTCTAACTCAATTCTTTTTGGGATTACTTGGATCTTTGCTAGAAAATGTGGATCAAAATTTTGCTTTTAACATTAAATCAAGTGTATATAAATCAAGCACAAGATCTTTCTCTATTTTATTTCAACAAACAAAAATACATGTCTTGTTTAAGTACATTCATACAACAAGTGTTCAATACAAACTACAGATCATATGTAAAATCACTAGTAATCTTATACGCCCTGAAATCACCACGCTATCTCGATCTCTCATCTCGTCAAGTTCTTCTGGACCCTGATCCTGTCTCCCCTGTTGTTATGCACACATACAGACACAACAACAGCCGGAAACTCCGGTGAGAACAAATCCCAGTATAAAACATGTATACATGCATATACAAAATATAAATCATGAAGCATACTATCTTAAATAAAATCAATAACCACATGTCCCATAGTCTATGAAACATAAACAATATAAGACAAGTAATTTAAATCAATTCATATCTTGGACTCGACTCGTATCTAACTCTAGGGATCCCGGTGTGAATAAAACGTCACAGTCTGCCACCTACCCTCCCAATCGCGGTGACGGTACGTCTTATTCCTAAACTTCGGTCCTGTCTGTATCGGATGTCTACAATAAGAGTGCTCCTATGCATCGATACCACCGAACATCTAGAAATTTGGCAAATCTACCAATGACTCTCCTATCTTAAATGCTTGAATATAAGTCTATAAACAAAGCACAAACATATCACAATATAAACAATCTAGTATGTGATTTTGGGAAACTCAAATCAAATCTAATTCGAGTTGTATCTTCCCGAATCAACATGAATTATACCTTTTTGTCGTACAATCTTTGTCGAGATCGAAGTCTATATCTGTCGAAGCTTGTCTATATCAATCTGAAATGACAATTCAAGATGCATTCTATCAATCCCTAACTTAAATCAATACAAATATGTATCAATATTCAATCTCGGCACATTTCGACGGCATAACGGTGTAATCTCGCGATACCGGTCAACGCAATTAGTGTATATATGATATCAACACGTCACAATTCTAACAACCATCAACCACAACTCATAATCTGCATAATCTCATACATATATATGCTGGAAAATCACAATAATCGCATATCCTATCCGTTTTTCGATCCGTTTGCGAATATTCTTTACTTATAATCTCAAGAATATCTAATAGTAATCATATCTAATTTCTCCAAACATCTTAACTTCAAAACATGTTGAAATGTAAAAATACTTACATCCTTTTGTAGCTGGTAACAGGAGGAGTACGGAACCGAAGTCCGATCGAAATTTGGGTTGTTAGATTTTGTACAAGCTAATTTCTAAGCTAGGATGTAACTTGAGAAATTCTGGAGCTTTTCTGGTTTTCTCTCGTCCATATCCAGCTGAAGAATGAAGATTAGTACATGATATATGCATGGCTAGGACAAGTGTCTAATTCTTAATTCATCACGTCCCACCGCGAGTGCGCTACACATTGCACCGCGGGTGCGCTAGGCGTATTGATCCAAACTCAAATTTTAGAAGCGGCGGCCGCGGGTGCGTTGGCTCTTGCCCCGCGGGTGCGTTGGCTCTTGCCCCGCGGGTGCGGTCTTGTCTCTGTACATTTACCGCAGGTGCGGTGGCTTTTATACCGCGTGTGTAGTCAAGCTACAGTCAACTTTCAAAATTTTATGATAAACGACAGCGGGTGCACTGTCTTTTAGACCGCGGGTGCACTGTCTCTGCTGCCCCAACAATATATTTTGCAGCTAAAATTGAATCGCAACGTCGCTTCCTCGCCCTTCGATAAATACATCAAATCATGCATTAATAAGTTCTGCTTACCAATTCACATCTCGGGCATTACAATCAACACCTACCTTGGTAGCATTTCACCAAATACGTGCAGCTTTGACTAGCATGAATACTGCACAACCAACTCTGTCTTTGTCTTCATATTTGAGATTATCAAATATCGCCTCAAGTGCTTTAATCCACTCTACAGCCACCAATGGATCAGTGCTTCCTGCAAATTCAGGCGGATCCATCGTCTCAAAAGCAGTAAGGATCCCATCAGTCCCAACTGCTTGAACCACTTGGCCTCTCCCTTGGCCTCTACCTTGGCCTGAACCTTGCAAACGGAGCAACTGTTGAATCTGCTCACTGTGAACCTTGGCTTGCTCTTTCAGTAATTTGCCGAACTCGTCGACAACTCTCGATGAGGAGCTATCCTCACCCTCTGAAGATTTTCACTCAGGAGGCATTAAATCCTACACTGTGCTCACAAAATACATATCAACCAATAAAAATAAATAGATGTAAAAGAAGACATACCCGGACTGTTGAAACTAGACGAAGTCATATGCATTGGTCCGAAGAACGTTGCTCTGATACCACTAAATGTAACACTCTGACCGATTTTATAAAATAACACAGCGGAAAATAAAAAATTTACTTAGAGGGAAGAAGGATTTAAAATTTTCTTGACATAAAATATTTACAATCAAAAGTAGATACATGATCAATCAAGTGTTGCATCAAAATACAAAATATCATTTTTGATCATGTCAAAATGCTAGCAAAACATCTTCTTCCTTCCATCTCTTGTATGCATATGAACCCGGCTCCAATCAACGTCCTGGCTCGTCGCTCTTATCTGCATCACATGAAATAACTGGAATGAGTATAAAAACTCAGCAAGTGGAACTCTTACATAACAATGTATACATATCATACTCTGTAAAACATGGCTTTGAAATCATTAAATACCATCTAACTCTTTAAACATGAATAATATAGTAGAACATGAACATAACGATGGTATTTCTCTTTTCTCTGGTGGATTGATATTTCAATAGTATCTCTGTCTCTGTACCTATATCCCATCGATATAAATCGATTACTCTGTTGGGATATAAGCCTATGGTCGTTGATCAACTAATTGCATGCAATCTCTGACTATCTCTTTATCAATCCAATAAATCAATTTGAACTCTCTCTCTTTGGCATTAAATCCAACACTTTGAATACTCTATTATTTTGTATTCCCTTTACATAATTGAGACATAAAAATGACTCTAATATACAACAAAGTGTATCAATACATAACATGAATCAAATGGAAGGGAATAGCATAGTAAAACCATTGAAATACCATACATATACATCATGTGAGCACAAGGAATGAATTCCACTTACAACCAATAAGAAAGCTTGAATCTAATCTCTTGGTACAAATCCTACAACAATAAACCTTGTATTGAACCATCAATAACTTAATAATCACAAACCCATACCATAAAACCCATAAAACCAACACAATCCACAAACCCATTATTTCTCCCCAACACCAAAATCCAAAGAATAACTAAACCATAAGCTTATCCTAGCTCCTTGAACCCCAAAAGAACCTTGTTCTCACGTCAATAATCCAACAATAAGCTTAAATCAAAAGCACAAATGGAAGAAATTGAGAACCCTAGCCTCCTTGGAGCTGAAGAATCGAGAAGTAGAGGAGAGAAATGAGAGAAATAAGAGCCAACACTTCTATTATATCACTTAAAATCTCAAAACACGCTTATATTGTTCACGCACCGCGGGTGCGCTCTAATATACACCGCGGGTGCGCTAAGCCTACTGGAGTACAGCCAAAAATCTAAAACAAGCGACCGCGGTTGCGCTGCCTCTTGGACCGCGGGTGCGGTGTTACCTCTGCCCAAACACCGCGGGTATGGTGCCTTTCCTGGCGCGGGTGCACTCTCCTCTGTAGCCAACAATAAACTTTGCATCTAAAAATTGAATAGCAACGTCACTTCTCTTCATAATTTGGCAACACCCTCAACAAGAAAGTTGCACCTCTATGTCTTATCTAACCACTTCAATTGGCCTCATACCAATTGGCTCAACATACGAATTATCATGAATTTAATCGCAACGACGCTACAATATCACCACACATTATCTATAGTCACAACACCATAAATCATAGATCACAACTCTTAACATCAAAACTATACTTAAATTTAACCAAGTAGTCCATAAACATATGGAATCTTAAACCGTACCGTTCACCAAGCTTGGCTATTAAAAGAGCTATTGGAAGTCACATCACTCCAACATTATATTTCAATGTTGGTAGAAGTTGGAAGACTGAGGATGTTGACAGAGAGCTAATGATTGAGCAAAAGAAAGAGTTGATAGAAGCTAGAAAATTAATTCAAGAGCAAGATACACGCATTCAAAAACTTGAAGCAATTGTCTACAAAAAGGGTGCATGGGACAGTAAGATTGATGACAAAAGAAGTTGCTCGGTAAAATTGCATCAAGTGAATGAAAGTGAAATGAAAATCGACAAGTTTTTTCCCAGTTATGAAGATTTGAATGATGTCGAAATGAAAGTTGTGGAAAAATTTGTTGCTTTACAGGTATATAATTTGTTGTGGTTATATATAGTACTTTATATTTTTTAACTAAAGAGTTAGTACAATTCATTGACATAACTATTTGTCTGTTAGGGGAAACCTGTTATTTTGACATTGGAGACTAGCACAGACGTTGTTGCATATGGAACAGTTGTTGAGGTCAATGGAGCTAATAACTTGCTTCATGGTGTTCCATTACCTCAAAATTGCATGCGTGTATCCATTGATGAAGCAATGCAAAAATCAGCACTTTTTCCAGTTCCGATTCCCAATGAATGTGAAAATGTTGGTGATGCCGTAGGAACACATATGGCTTGGCCAAATCATTTGATAATGCTACGACAAGAGGTACACGTATGCTTATATTTCGAAGTAAATGTCTCTCCAATTCTCCAGTATTGCACCTATCTAACATGTTTACAATACAATAATCAGAAGCGTCATATGAACAAAATTGTCAGTGTCGAAAGAAACTAGACTTTGTCATCAAATGTTCCAAGAGCAGTGCGCATGGTGTATTGTTATTGTAAGAGTGCCCTTGAAAATGGAAGGAAATTAGCATTTCTTTTAGATCATGAAGTATTTGCAGATGATTATGAAGTTAACTTGCACTTTGAGGACATCAGTCCTTTGTATCACTTGTAGCCAATTACAGGAAATTGTGTAGTCGTCTACATTTGGTAAGTCTTCGACTAACTTAAAGTTTGTTTGTTCTTTTCTTATATTATTATATAAGATGCATATAATTTGTTAGTTTAGTATGTAGTGTAGTTTTTATTTTCTTTTACTTGAAATGACAAGCATCTTTATAAAAAGATGGTGAAAGAAAACAAGATTGACAAATTCAAATTCGTTAATCCACACAGCATCCCAAATTTGAAAAAAAATACACATGACAAAATAGGTAAAACTGAAAGGTTGAACAAGAGGGCGAGTTCTTTAGCGGATAGGCTAAGTGGTATAGCAATGGATCAATTGGTTTTTGTTCCAAGTTGTTGTGGGTAAGTAAGATCCTAATATAATTTTCAATTGTTTTTTTAGTGAATTGCATACACTTATAATGTTCGTGTGTAGTTTTCATTGGACTCTCACTGTCATCGAGCCTTATAAGGAGATTTTTTATTTGGTGGATTCCCTAAGTCATCGCATTCGCGATAAGGATTGGAAATATGTTGTGGAAATGTGAGTTCATATTCCATTTTAATGATGCATTTCATTTAATGAAAAAACACTCATATATCAACTATGTTCAATATTAATGAAGGGCGTTGACATTGTTTAACTCAACTAAGGGAAGGAAAGGAAGAAAGCGTGTTGTAAGGCCCGAGAAATTTATCCTGTTAATCTGAAATGATTTAGTGATTAATTGATGTGATTATAGACGGAATGAATCAGACCGGGAAAGACGAGAAAAGACGCGAAATATGTGCGAGGGAGATGCCATCCGCGCACATGCGCGATCTGGTGCGCACACATGCGCGGGTTTGGCAGAAGACCCCGCGCAGATGCGCGGCGTGAGGGCGCGCATAAGTGCGAGGTGTCCAGTAGACAAGGGGCTGGAACAGATTATTGCGCGCACATGCGCGACGTGAGCCGCGCACATGCGCGAGGTAGGCAGAGAATTGCGCGCACATGCGCGACGTGAGCCGCGCACATGCACGAGGTAGGCAGAGAGTTGGGCGCACATGCGCGGGGTGAAGTCGCGAATATGCGCGAGTGGTAGAATGCACGAGACAGTAGGTCTCGCGCATATGCGCAACGATGGGGCGCGCATATGCGCGAGCTGCCGTGATGCTACGCGCCGAGACTTTTTGTCTCGCGCATATGCGTCGATGCTGGCCGCGCATATGCGCGAGACGTGCAGTATGCACATTTAGCCACTTGCCTTGCATGCGTAAATGTGTATATATATATATATATATAGGTACCTTGCAATTCTTCAGAAGAAAGAAAGAAAAGAACCGAGGGAGGGAAGCTCCAAATACTTATGCCTTTATATTTCGATCCGTCCGTTATATTTTAAATCTGAGTACAGTAACGAGTTTCTAGCGACGAAAGCTACAACTGGACGTAAGTTTTGTTACGTTTAGACATGATTTGAAACTATGATACTGTCAGAATCGAATATGAATCATATATGGTGTTTCTGATACAGTGGACATCGTATATTTGAAGTCAGATCGAAGAACAAACTGTGTATGTATTTGTTATGATTTTCGGAGTCGATTTGATTGAGATTGATATCATATTTGTATTGTTATCAAGTATGAGTTACAGGAATTGATATCTGTTGATTTATATATCGTGGTATATTTATATGGTACCGTTATGCCGTTGAAACCGAATTCGATTAGGTTCTGATTTTATCTGATATTGATTATGAGCCGTATTATTATATCTGTGATGTTGAAATTGACGGGGATAGCGAAAATGTATTGTTATACCGTCGAAACATCAGTGGATTGATATTGATTAGATTCAGTAGTGATTTCGATTATATCGTGATATCGTCGATATGAATTAGATTGTATCTTGATTCGATATTGATCAGATTATGTTTGATTTGAGTAATGATCAGAATAGATTTTGAATTGAGTTGCATATTGAGATTGTGCCTATGCGATATTGTATTTCAGATTGATATGGACAGATTTGACTTCGAGACTTCGACTTCGTCAGACCGCGAAGACAAAGGTATAAATTTATGTTGAAGTGGGATTGCACAACTCGAGTCCGATTGACTTGAGTTTCCCAAAATCACATACTATACTTTATTGCATCGATATTTGCAATTGTATGAGATTGATACCTTTGATTTATTGATTTATGTACTGAGTCATTAAGAGGATACGCTTAATTGTGAATGTGTAATCTTGTGACAGTAGTGCCGGATAGTGATGGAATCGTCACCGGCACATTGCACATTGTCACAGGATAGGATATTGGTGAAAATGCCAAAGTCTGTGACGGTTAGGTCAAGACACCGGACGTTTGGCTATATCGGAGTGGATAGAATTGGAGTTTTTTCTATTACTGGTGTTCGATATGGAAAGAGCCAAAGTCCGTGAATAAGAACATACCACCACCCCGATCAGGAGTGTAGGTGGGTGTATGTTCTTATTCCGATTGGGATCCCTAGATTAGGACTGAGTCGAGTCTGAGTCTGAGAATCAAGGAGAGTGATTCATTACTTGATATGGAATTATGTTCCTGAGGATGATATATGTTTAGAATATAATTTATTCTTGATATTGATTCATGTTTAGGATTATAATACATGTGATGAATAATTGATTCATGTTCTGATTTTGATACATGTTATGAATGTTTATTTCATGCTTTTATATTGTTTATATGAAAGGCATGTATACATGATTTATACTGGGAATATAATTCTCACCGGAGTTATCCGGCTGTTGTCTTGTTTGTATGTGTGCATGACAACAGGTGGGACAGGATCAGGGTCAAGAAGAGAACGAGGCTGGACTAGATAGCGTGGAGATCCGGGCTCAGAAGTAAATTAGGAGTCAGTACTGATATGTAGTTGAACATAGTGAATTATTGTAGACAATACAGGATTTGTATGTTTGTATTTAATATGTAATTCAGATTGATTTACATAACGTTTCCGCTTTTTATTTAAAAAAATAATTTAGACCCTGTTTATTATCATTGATTAAATTGTCCTAATGAAGATTAAGAACATGATTAGCGTCCGGGTCCCCACAACAGGTGGTATCAGAGAAGTAGGTTCCAGAATTGTAGGTTCTTGAGACTGAGATAGAAGCTAGTGAGCGGGGTAGAATGAGTTTTCTTTCCTTGCATTTGATTGCTAGCATTTTATTTATTATAATGTTGAATTACATTGTATATTTTAATATTGCAGTATGTTTTACTGTTTTGGAATATACATGTTACCTGAATATCAGAGATTATTTGGTAATATGTCTGATTTGAAAATGAATCAGAACCAATTCTTGATCAGAAGGTAAGCTGATCAGAAAGGAATTGAGATTGATTTATCTCATGTGATACTAACTCTTGTGGTAATCAGATATACCTCCTCGAAGAATTCTAGAAAGAGATAGTACTTCGATCGATCAGATAGATGTGTCAGAAACTCCGATGGAAATACAGTTGAAACAGCTTCAGTCATTTCAACCGCCGATTCTGAGAGGTACTGAGACATCTGATGATTGTGAGAATTGGTTAGATGATATAGAGATATTGTTTGATTCACTTGAGTATCCAGACGAACGGAGAATTAAACTAGTGCCCAACCAGTTACACGACGTCGCAAGGAGTTGGTGGATTACAACCAAAAGAGTATTAGAACAGCGTGGTACAGTAATTACGTGGGAAATCTTTAGAGCGGAATTCTATCGAAGATTTTTCTCAGTTTCGTACCGAGAGGACCAGAAAGCAGAGTTTGAGAATTTGAAATAGGGCCAACTGAATATTGAAGAATATGTTGCTAAATTCTCTACTTTATTACGTTTTGCTCCTCTTATAGCTTGGAATGATGAAGCTGTAGCGGATCAGTTCATCAACGGATTGAATGCTGAGATATCTTCCTTGGTAAAGGTAGAGCCACCCCGGCATTTTGGTGATGCTTTGAATAAAGCAAGGAGAGCTGAGGCAAGTTTGAGTCGACAACGAGGGAGGTTGGATGTGATCCGACCCCAGACACAGCAATCCCCTCTCAGATTTGATAGTGGCAGTACAAGTGGGAAGCCAGATTTGTTGAAAGCTCGAAAGAAACAATTTAAGAAATTAGGGAGTGGACCGAGCGGTTCATCTAGCTCCAGTGGTTCTAGCCTGAGTTATACTGGAGTTTATTGCAGGACTTGCGGAGGAAGACATCCCACTAAGAAATGCCAAGGAGTATTTGGTAGTTGCCATAGCTGCCGACAGTCAGGACATTTTGCTAGAGTATGTCCACAGAGAGGTTCCCGAAGATTCCAGGGAGCAGAGGCGTCTGGTGATAGTGACCGAGGAATAGATCCAGGATGCACTTGATGATGTAGTGACAGGTATTTGTTCTTTAATGATTTTTTTCCATATGTATTGGGAGATTCTCGTACATCTTATACATGATTCTGTATGAATTGCATTGACATATGCTTTATTCTATTAGGTCTGTATATACTGTAGTATTGATTTCTTTATCTTTTGGGGGAAAGATTGATACCAGTGAATTCTATAAATATCGTATACTGAAGTGAAGTGAGAATGAGATTGAGTTAGATTATGTTGTACTTGTATTGTCTGATTCTGGCAGCATTATTGATATGAATATATTGAACAAGTACAAAGCTATTGTAGATTCTTACCAGGAGATGGTAAGATTCGGACTTGAAATGGCCGAAGAATGAATAATGTACGGTAAGGATTTTCGATTTTGAATTCATTTGATTTCCGTATTAATTAGGATTCGATGATTATTGAAAGGAATGGAGTTATTCCTTATGCATTTAGTTGATTACTGAAAATGAGTATACCATTTGCTGATTTGTCAGTAGCAGGAGAAATGCTAAAGTCTTTCTAGATGAAATTCCGGATTTGCCTTATATAAGGGAGAGTGATTTCCGCCTTGATTTGATACCAGGTAATGGTTTTATTTTAGAAGTTTGTACAGAATGATACTGATTGATTTGAAAGAATTGAAATATCAGTTAGAGGATTTACTGACCAAAAGTTACATCTGATTGTGTGTTTCTCTGTAAAATACTTCAGTTCTGATTATGGGTTGATGAATCTGTATTCATAGGTATTCTGATGATTTTATGCCGTTTATCTATGATATTTTGTGATATACTCGTGGCATATGACTGACTAAATCGAATATCTTGTATTGAAGGATCTGAGAACTGAAATTGTTGTATACAGAAATTGTTCAGATATGAATCTTGATTTGTTCAGATATGAATCTTGATTGAAACAGACTGTATTCCGAGTATGTGATATCCGAATATGGAATACTGATCGATATTAGCACAACTGAGGCAGTGATCAATGGCTGAGAATGATACCAATGTCAGAAACTTCTTTATTTTCTTGCCTGAGTTTAACAGATTATTGGAAAACCGTTGAGAGTATTTACAGTTCAAGCCGAATCAGAGCTAAACTCGCGAATTAAAACAGTCCAGAAGTTTAATCAGAATGTTCAGAACGGGGATTTGATAATCAGAACAGGGTTTCGATCAGAATATCAGGTAGGTAATACTGTATTATATGTGAATAACCGACTTGTTTGTGCCGAATATTTCGAATCTGAAATGACAGATATAGTCAGAAGCGCACGATAGTCGATTCAGTATTTATTCTGGTGACAGAAAATGTATGATTATTCAAAAAGACAGTTTTGATATAAACAGAGGAGATCTGTTGTAGCAGAGTTTGTACTGAAATGTATGCATCGTCGACAGATGAAGACAGAAAAATAGAAACCAGGAGGTTGGTTATATAGATTATCGATTCTTGAATAGAAATGGGAGTACATTTCTATGGATTGTGTGACGACACTACTGAAATCTGGATAAGATTGTGCTATGATGTAATTATAATTGACGGATTGCTTGAATCTGCTAATATGATGTTGTACAGGATGACGTACAGATACGACCAGACGACTGAGATTATGTCAGAAAAGGGGTCAGATGGTAATGAATGC